>NC_041009.1:3040982-3344580 GCF_004193775.1 Glycine soja
GAGAAATGACGAAAAAACCCACGATACTGTCTCTCTCTGTAAGGGGCTTTCCGTTTCACACCACACTCTAGAGGTTTGATGTTTTTTAAATTGACCCTACTATTGAATTGGAAATAGATTTGATTTTGTTCCACCTTAGTTTAATGGTTAAGCCAGCAATAATATGAATTGAAAATATATGACATTTGTTTTATGCTTGAAAATATGAATTGCTTTTTTCTCTCTCCAAATACACTAATTAATGAACAATATATGCCTACATATTTAAAATTATAATCACAAACTTGAAACTTCCTATAGCTAGCCATATCTAAAAGGAAAGAACTAGGAATTAAAGTAGCGAATAATTGCCACAAATTAAATTTACATGGAGAGATAATAATTTCTTGAATATCTTCCAACACTATGAGATTCTCTATATCCTTCCCCTTCATAAAACAATACTGTATCTCCCTTCTTATGCTGGTAACTCTAGAAGCAGGGGAGAAGGTCTCAAGGAATAGTGTCAGAATGTGTTCCCATTTTTCTACAATCCCCAGTAGTAGGTAAGACAACAAGTCCTTCCTTTGTCACAACTCTAGAATTTTCTGAATATATTTTTACTTAGGATACAGTGGATAATTGGAGTCAGAAAGTTATGATCTGGTTCATTCAAGTCTTCTTAAACACATGCTAAAGAATCCGAAGTACTAGTAATTAAAAAAATGGCAACGTCTTTATGATGTAATCGAACTTTTGCAACAATCAACGTGTTTAAGTCATTGCCTTTATTTGGATTTGAAATAGGCGAGACCACTATAGCCTAAAGGGAATAAAATTCTCCCTATCAAGTTTAAGTACAAAAATAAGACTCATGTTCCTAAAGAAAAAAGACTCAATCACTGCAAAGTGATTTACATGTTGGATAAACCTTGCAGCACAGTGAATTTAGCCAATCAACGTGATCAGTGATTACTGATTAGGAGAAAAGCAGCCATAAAACATAGAACAAGAGAGACACAAGTCAACAACCACCCGCTCCTTTGATCAAAAGCAAAAGCAACAAAAACTTAAAAATTCCATTACAACAATGGGAACGAGTGACTATAAAAAAATATGATAGTGAGAAACTGATTTTGCGTTTTGGAGGATGTGGGGCCCCGTTAGGAAGCAGAAAGTAAAGAAGGGCAACAAAGGAGCGTGTGAAGACAAAAGAGCACAAAAAAGCAAAGGAAGCCTATGCTCGAAACCGAAAAGGGAATTCCATCCATCATTCAAAAGAAAAAAAGCTAAAGAATCTTTCATGGCTCCTCTCCTTCTATCATCTGTATAAAGAAAAATCTTCACTAAGGTCTTTTCATTCATATCCAATCCAACTACAACATCGATCACATTGACACAGCAGCAGTTACATTCTGCTGTGTCCCTTATCAGCACCAAAGTACACAGCATAAAATCTATCTTATTTTCATACCATCAATGCTGCTAGGAAGCTCCATTTCCAACACCACCAAGAAGTTCTTTCAAAGGACTCTTGAGAACTACAAGTCTTGTTTCTCTCCTGGTTACCAAAAGCTTCCCAAAACACCTCAACATAATCAATTCTCTTCTTCTGTGGCTGCGCCATGTGTCTTGGACGACATGGACATTAATAACAACCCAAGTTACAAGGAATTGGAGAAGTTCTACAGTGACTTCACAGGGCAATGGGATTCAGTAAAGGAAAAGGGAAGGCCAAGAAGAAGCAAGAACAAAGGCCAAGAGGTACGTAACGAAAGCTTCGTTAGCTTAAACAATGCAAGAAGCCATGATCAGATTGAGAAAAGTGAGGAATGTGACAAGAACAAGAACAACATTGGCCTAACCCATCATAGCGAGAAACAGAAATTGAATTATATGAAGGATAGGAAGGGAAATGGAAATCGCATGGTAGAAAAGAAGCTTAGAGAATTGGAGATGTTGGACATGAGCGATGTGGATTATGTACTGGACATTGAAGAGGTTCTTCATTACTACTCTCGACTCACTTGCCCGGTGTATCTTCAAATTGTGGATAAATTCTTCATGGAAATGTGCTCTGAGTTCTTTGGTGCTCCTTTGAGGCCTGTTGTTACACCTCGTACTCCTAGTATTAAAGTGAGGTCTTAGTCTTATATAGGCTTGCCTTTGTCTTGTTCTTGCAATGTTTCTGTCCATGGATGGTGATGGATGTTTCGGTGTTTTTCTAAAATTTAAATTCGTTGTTGTTCAATAATTATATAATTCGTTGATCAATCGTCAAAGGATCCATATGATATGCACTTAGATGTTAAAATTCAGAATGCATTTTGTTTGAGAAATTGCTGTACGTATTTCTTAAAGTGAAATATTGAAGACTTTTTATTAGCTCAATCTGTGGAAATGGAAGGCACTCGGGTCCCTCGAGGAAAGGCATAACAGGAAGGGCTTTTGCTTTATTTTCCGCCATTATAAAGATAGGGACCTGATTTTTCTGCTTTTTCTTTCCGAGTTGTGTTGTTGTGCTGTCCCTTAAAAATTATATAAAATTGAATTACAAAATTAAATATTAATACAACTACGTCAACAACACAAAAATAACTGAAAAAAAAAGAACAGTAGAAAAACCAATTTCATAAAAATAGATGCCTTTTACATCTAAACACATTAGCAGTAGGGGTCCGACCAGTTACAATGAACGTCTTTCGTCCTATGTTGATTTTATATTTTCAAGAATGGGTTTGAGTTGTATTTTAGGCTGTTCTGATCTGATTTTATGCGCAGTATTATTTTAAAAATATATATTTTAAATAATTTTATATGTATAATATTTTTTACTTAATATTAATATTATTTATTTTGAAATTGCATTATAAAATATACTTTAGTTGTAATAATGCACTTCTTTAAATTTATTTTCTTTGTCAGTTTACTTGCTTTTCAAATTTCATTCTAATCATTCACTTTAGTTTGCATCTTTATTTTCTTCTTCAACTGGTTATTTTTTCTCTGAGCTTCAAAGTCATTTAACATTCATGCAAAGGCAATTGTTTCCTGTTATTCCCGAATTGTTTTCTATACTTCCAT
Source organism: Glycine soja (assembly GCF_004193775.1). Lineage (NCBI taxonomy): Eukaryota > Viridiplantae > Streptophyta > Magnoliopsida > Fabales > Fabaceae > Glycine > Glycine soja. The sequence continues at coordinate 3,044,046 of NC_041009.1, forward strand.
TTTGCTTTGGGAATGGCCATTCCAAAAGTATTATGGGAAGTAAAAAAACAATTCTAAAAGTGTAAAAAAAAACACCCACTTGCAAATTTACTTTTTTTCAGAACTTTTACTGTTTATAGAGCCCGACATTTTATTGTTTAATGTTAATGCTAATAAGAACCACTAGACCATAAAAAACGTTGCTATTTGCACTTATATTTTTTCACCCTTTACATCCCTAGGTTTTTTTTAAAATACATAAATCATTCTTCCCTTCACACTCCTCCCATTTTAAAAACCTTTTGCCCTTTTCTTCCTCAACTCTCATGCTCAATTTTACACCCCACCCCCATCTTCCTCATCACCCTATTGGTCTTTCATTACTCTTCCATTGCTTCTCCATGTGAGCTACTTATGAAGAGGAAGAAGATGGGGTTGGATGTGTAAAGAGTGAGCTGGAGAGTGTGGGAGGAAGAAAAGGGAAATTTTTTTAAAATGGGAGGTTTAGATATTATATCATTTTTTTTAAAAAAAAAATAGAAGTGTGAAGAGTGAAAAGTCCAAAGGGGGGTTATATAAGTAAGAGGGGGATGTATAAATAACAATTGCCTCTAGAAAATAAAACGAGCCTTAACCCATTCAATCATACCTTGTACACTTCAATTTCGGCCCAATACGCATAAGCGCTAACGTTTTTCACTTTTTTGGACGCCGCATGACTGGCCTGAAGGTATCCGACAAGAAACATCTAAGCCCGAGAACTCATTGCCCAAGAGCACTAAGATAATGTTTGGTAGAATGTATATATAAAGTGCACTATATATATGTGTGTTTAATTCTTACACTACCAAACAACCTTTAATAGTAATTGTATTTTAAAATTCATTATTAGAATGAAATTTATTGTCCTACAGATCATAGTTATAAAATTTATATTCATTCAAAATATTTTAAGAAGTTATTGAAATTTATGAAATGATTGTGTATATACTTTTGAAACCGTTTGATTATCAAATTATTAATACTAAAATTTTACAATATTCATTGAAAATAAAAGAGGTTTTAAGTAATTCAAGGTTAAACTATTCACTTTATTCTTAATAGTTGTTTTTATTTGAAGTTTTAGTTTCTGTACGAAAAATTGTAAGTTTTAGCTCCTAGGTACACATGTATGTTTACCAATGTTCTAGTTCTTGCTTGCCACTAACATCAAAGACTTTCTAGCGGTATAAAGCTGCTACAAAAACTTTCTGATGGTGATAAATTGTTATAAAAAGCACTAAAATTTATCATTTTCTTATATAAAGACTAAAAACTTAATTAAAATGGAGATAACTATAGGAACCAACCGGAGAGTTTTAACCATAATACAATATATTATATATATCTATCAATGATATAAGAGTTAATATGAATTGGTGTTGAAACCTCTCTCAAACTAATTAATCTCAGTCATGAAATTAAATCTAATGATTGCAATTAAATATTTTCGTTTTTCAGTGCTATTACAAAATATTCTCACCAGATAGATTAAAGGGAATTCTATCTCCCTCTTAAAATGGAGAGATGATTACTTGCACTTGGGCCATGATGTTAATAAATGTAGCAGGAACCAACGCATGTGCTTTGGATATGGTCACATGGTTCAATTGTGAAGAATAGAAGGAAAAAGAAATGACACACTCACTCGAGGTTGGAACAAACATCCAATAGTCTGAGAAAGTATGACACTTTTAAGTACAGATTCAAAGGTTCTCCACTACGTAAAGTGGATCCTATTTTATCTACTATATTGATCAAGAAATGAACGGAAAGCCGGGTCAGGAATCCAAGTGACATATCAATGCCAATAATGATTTAATTAGGAAATTGTGCATATAAATGAGTGTGTTGTGTGTGCATCTGGCCTTATTCATAGGGTATAGAAGAGTCCACTGTTGGTATCCATTGACATTCCAAGAATATGGGGTCAATGTCACATGAATTCCACTTAGTTGGATGGACTCTACTCTTTCAAGCAGAGAGGTAGGGAAATGAGGAGGCCACTATATTTAGCTGCTGTCTCTGTCAAATGGAAGAGCTAAGGGGCATCTCTTTAGGAATGGAAAATCCTTCATGGACGTCTAATTACTAATTGGCATGCATCTACAAAGAAAAATATACAATAAGTACTACGATGTCATAACTAATAGGAGTAAAGAGAGAGAGAATAATAAATGTTAAAGAGGTGAATTTTTTTATATGTAAGAATTGGATCCAAATATAAAGAGTTTATAATAATTCACATTTTATTTAATTAATTGAGTTAAACCTCTTTATTTACTAACTGTTTAGCATATATAAATGTTTATGTATCTTTATTCTTTAGCCACATATATATTATTCTAGCTAGTTTGTGGATACATGCTAATTACCCTCATTTCCAAATTGATCTCATTATTTGCTACTACGTACACACAGTACTAACATTAAAATATAGATGAGGCTGCATGATAAGTTTCCCTGCCTGGCTACCTTTATTATACTAGCAATGAGAATCAAATGATGAGAAATTTAAGACACAACGGAAGATACATTATATTGTGAGCGCTGATGGGTATTGAATGTATGATGGGGTCGACTTAATTCAAAGTTGAACTCAATTCTCAAATGTTATCTTCATTGCAGGTAATTGATTTGACAAAATCTGTCTCATTACATATAGCTAGAGCTATATAGGTTATAGACAGTGATTTTGTCATAATGTGAAAACCATGTGGCGAGAAAACTATATGATTTTTCAAATAAATTAATTAACTTTTTACTGTTGATCTAATTTAGTTTGGCGTATCAGGCACTGATTTGCTCGATCTGCAGTAGTAGCTAGTTTTGTTTTTTTTTTTTTTGGTCATGCTCTAGTCCTTACAGGTATTTTTTTTTTTTGTTATGAGTGATAATTAATAACAATTGAAGGCTCCTCAAGGTGAGGTAGAAAGAAAGAGAGGTTTCACCAAAGTGGAAATTAATTGTAACATCTCTGGTTTGGAATCCGGAGCATGTGGAGAGAGCTTTGGTGTAATTAATGATTGAACATTACAAGTTGAAAGTGGTGGTCCATGTAAACCTACCATGACCCTCCTCAAGTGAAAGATCCAAGTGTTGATATATTTGGCAAGTACACCGCAAAAGTAACAAAGAATAGGATAAAACATCATTCTCACAAGTATTGGATTGCTATGTGTACCACTTCACAAATTCAACTAATTTAAACTCAACAATATGATTCAAAGAAGGATGAATAAATTAAAGAAAACAACAAAAGAAAAGCAAATCAAATTAAATCGAATAACAAAAAAACTTATAATAACAAGTTAGGGAATAAGCATGTAATTTATTCTTATGTTATGAATTTGATTTATCATTGCTTAGAGTAAGATTTTTTTTTTTTTTTTGTAGTAAGATAACTACTATATGTATACGTATGTGCTTATAATGTAGTCATTTGTTTAATCATTTTGTGACACCTGTTTTAAGCTATTAATGTATCAATTTATTAATATCTTTTTCTCCTTAATTAGTTATATATTCAAATAAAGAAGATTTTATTTTCCTTAAATTTTTTAATTAGTGTAAATTTTTAAATCAAGATTAGATTCAACGATATATTTTTACATAATTTTTCTAACAATTAAATAAATTTTTAAAAACAAAATGTTTTAAACAAATGTACTTAATTTTATATTTAATTACATTTTTACTATAAAAGAACATTTTATTAAACGAACCAATCTTTTCTTCAATACAACACACGCACATTTTTTTTAAAAATGTTATAACCGAAAAGAAAAAAAAGAAGCAAAACGTTAATAATCTAAATAAATTTATATTAAAAATATTGGTAAATTGTAATTTTTATGACAATAATATAGATATTTATATGTTTTTATGTAAAATATTTAATACATATATGATAAATTTTTACTCTACAAATAACTATTAGTAAACTTTTACGTGAATATTAATATGCTTTGAAGTGAAATATTTATTTTTGTTGTATATTTTTACTCTAAGTTATCTTTTATGTTAACATTTATTTTTAATTAGGAGAAAACAGATAGTTTGTGTCTAGCTGTGTTTTCATGTTTTTTTAAAATAATAATATAATAAAAGTTAATGAGAATTTTGTGAAAATAATTAAATTTTTTGTGTATATATATATATATATATATATATATATATATATATATATATATGTGTGTGTGTGAATGCATTTATAGAGATAAAATGAGTATAAAAATGTGTACACCAAAATATTTTATTTTTTCTTATATATAATTATAATTATATAGTTAAATACTAATGTATTTTAAAGTAAAATTTAAATTTATGTGATGAAAGTATGCAATTGTGGTAACTATTTATTTTAGATTGAAGGTGTATTCAATTTGATATGTTGTTATATAAAAGCAGAGATAATTCCATATAAACTCGTTCAGATATTCACTTTTAATTACACGCATTGAAACATATAGGCAGCTTACGGGACTAGCTGCAAACTGCAAAACAATACCCTAAATACGTACACATATAGTATTCCTCTCTTCTGACGAGTCGTCATGATCACGTTCACACGCACTCCACTCCAGCCTGCATGACTTGCCCTTTTCATCTACGTAATAAAGTTATCGTTTCCATCCCAACCTTCTCCTCCATTGAGAGAATGAGCAAATATATATATGATATATCTCTTCCTCTAGCCACTAGCCAGGACCGCATCGTTAATTTTCAACTTTACTTTACTTTTACAATTATGGATAAAAAAAGGAAAACAATTTCCATGATTTGAAAGGACAACCCTGCATGTCTTATGGCCTAGTTATAATATAGCCACACACAAGAAATTAACAAAGCTCGTGTCTATAATTGCAGCTTAAGCCGCCAGATCTCTAGCTATCTCAAATGAAGCAATCATTGTATGTCACATCCATGAAAGTAACCTTACGTCCCAAAGCTTCTCATTCTCAGTACGTGTCAGACTTCAATTTGTAAACCGCTATGTCCACATTCATCTCTCACTTTCTTGTTCTTGTACATGATCAAACCAAATTCAGATGGGCATTTTCTTTTCTTTAATTTATATATATATATATATATATATATATATATATATATATATATATATATATAATACCATGTGCAGCGGGTGATCGAGTCTTTACTTTTTGTCCGTCCAAACTTTAATGTGTGGGTTTGTTGATGGCTAGGAAAATGCTAGAGATATAGAGATCTAGAGATTAATTAAAAAAATTAAAGATATTGTTAAGATAAACTCTTAAGAATATAGACACGTGAGAAACACTTTACTCACTAGGGTTAATTAGTTCAGTGATGAAAGTTTTAATAATTTGTACAAAGTTTTACATTCAAATCTCATTATTATTATCATCATAAACAAATAAAATAGATGTTAGAAAGAAAAAGAAATAAATAAGTTATACATTTCTGATCCAATAAATATTTTTCTAATAAAACTTTATATTCCTGTACTTTCTTAACATTATTTTAAAGACTGGTGTAGTACTGTAACAAAACAGAAAAAATAATAAAAGCTTTTTAACGTTTTTATAAGCAGAATGGGCGCCTTACTTTTCATCATTCTCAGCATTTTCTTTTAATTATTATCGAGTGTTTCTTTTGCGGCAAGCCACTTAAATCCGCAGTTTGCAGATATTGTCTCGTAAAAATTAATTAGACAAATTGATAGTTTCTAACTTAATACGCGAGCAAGATCTATGATCTTACATTTATGCAGTCGGCGATAAATTAGGGCTTACCTTATGGTCGTCTACAAACACATCCTCCTGATTTGAGGTGAGATCATATGTTTAAGCTTCAAATGTTTGTCTTCCTTCGCAAAATAATTAGCTACTTAAGCAACAAGAAGTAACAGCAAGTCTAATAGCCCAAATTAGTGACTCTCATTGTCAGTGGTCATGCGTTGCTTCATCTAAACTAATGGCAATGGTCCTGCAGAAAGATATAGAATACCCAATTATACGGTTATTACAATAAATCTTTTTGGACCACAAATACACATGGTCCAGATTTTTGAGCATATGTGCACCATGCATGCGTATAACTGCACTCCAGAATAGCAAAGCTAGCTAATCATTTCGTGGTTATTTTCCTGAGGTATCACGTGCAATCTGGACCATATTGTATGTAGTATTCTAGATTACTACCGTAGGGCAAATCCTTCAACGTTTTAGGTGACAATTGAGGCTCATGTAGCAGTCAATATGGTTTCAAATAACGTTCCACAATTGCAATTGCAATTAGATTCAATTATCAAGGTATTTTAATTCAATGCAACGTAATTGCATGCAATCCAAATTGCGGTCTCATTAGTAGTATTTTCCCACAATTATCCACAATATAAAAATTTTGATTCAGATGATAACCTAACCTAACCACAACCATAACCACAATTTAAAACTACGAGCCAATTAAAAGCTTAATTTCTCCTTTATTCCCGTGGAGGAGGACTATGATGATTTTTTTTCTAATAATGATATTAATATAAAATAGTCCTTAGCAAAGTAATAACTAATTTTTATTATATATTATTAATTTGTTGTATATATAAATTAATCTGTCAGGCTTAATAAAAAATATTAACCTAAAGTCTGATCTTTTTAATTAAAAAAACCTTTTTAAAAAATCTAAGATTAACTTTTATAATAAACAAACCTTTTGTAAGTTAAACTGTGTAGGCTCCTGACGAACTATTTGACTTATTTTCATCTTTAATTACAAAGGAGATCACGTAGCCGGCCAAGTAGAAGACGAAAAAAAGTAGTTCCTGAGAAAATCATTTGAGAGTACTTCGGAACATTCAAAAGTTGGTAAAAACACATAGGCTCGATCAAAATTACCTTTAAAAAAAATATTTGTCATCTATAAAAAAAGTTGTAAGCAGGGTACTACATAGGCTCAGAAACTCAAAAGGAAAAGAAATGGCAACATTATCTTAAACGTTTGCATTATCTATATTCCTCTATAAGTTATGTAGAAGTGACAAATAATGATTTGGTGAAGTGATAGCTCAAGAGAAGATCAAGCTTGGGTGTGGGTGCCAGAGGAATGAAGGGGGCGTTATTAAATGTAATGAGTACTTGATTAGTAGGCCACACCGCACACTTCTACTGGACCTGGCCTGGATTATATATACTATCAGAAAAAAGAAGAAAAAAAAAAACTTGATGCTGATGTTCTTTCTGCAGGTTTGAGATTTGGGATTTTAGAGTGGTCATCACTCACAGGTGCATATTCGATCGTCTTCATACACGACCATTCTTATGTGTTCATGCACCAACACAATTCGGTCGTAATAGAACACACCAACAGTATATCTTAAAAACCCTAACCAACACTCTACGTTAATAACTATATTTATCATTTTCGATAATAGTCAAGTCAGTTGAGCTGTTGAGGTATATCTCTTTGTAGCATGCAATAACTTCTACTAGGCAGGGACCCTCTCTTTCTTATTCAGTAATTTAATCTTCTCTGTACATAAATATCCGGGTTAAGTTGCACGAATTGTTTTTTATAAGCAATTTTTTTATTTTATATCTATAGCCACATTTTTTAATTTATTTTATAAATATTAATTCACAGTACATATTTAAATTAGCTTATTTAACAAATTATAACTAAAGTATTTTTTTTTTTTATAGAAACATCCACTTATTCAATAAGCTGATAGACGATACTCATCATTGAATTCAACGTTTAAGTAAATCCATGTGCACTGGACTCCAATTTTCAACCTTGACATCTCAATCATTTAATAAACCAAATCCATCCAAGTAAGTGTTGGCACAGGGCCAGGTTGAATCAAATTGTGGTACGTGGATATTGTGGAATTTTAAGAGCAAGAGCAAGAGCATGAGCAATGGTTGTCCGAGTTCCTAATTTCTAATGGAAAAGACATGACAATGAGGCATTGAAGATAACATACATAGGCCTAAGTTTTATAGATAAACCAGAGGGCCACTTTCATCTTCGCGGAAATTGGGACCTTTCCAAAGTCTAACAAACTAACTTTTCTTTTGATACTGTTGGATTTTTCTTTCTTAGAAGGGCTTTTCTCAATGTTTTATATCCGAATAAGAAATGCTTCACAGAAGTTACAACACAGGTGATTGTTTTGGTATATTTTGGGAGGGTATCAGTACATTTTCATCCGAAACTAATAAAAAAAATAATTATCCATGAATTAAGCTTGCATAATAAATGAATTAGAATTTAATTTTATTAAACTTTATAGTTGCGAAATTTTTTTATTGAGGTTCATTTCAACTTGTTTTAAAATTGAATATTAAACATAAAAAATATACAATCCAAAATAGAATATAAGAAACAAAAGTAATCCTACAAATCATTTAACAAATAAAAAATAACGAATTCGTTACCAATAAAGTCATATTATTAGTTACATATTACCTATAAAGTGCATGCTACAAGTATATAAGTTTATAATTGATTAATCATCTAAAACAAGGTACCGGCGGTACCTTTTAAAATATGACAATACAATAACATTTGCCAAATATATATATAGACTGAAATTAATTTTTACTCCATATAATATAGGGTATTTTTGTTTTGTTCTTATTATTATTTGAGCAATTTCTTTTGTTTCATTTTAGTCTCTGGTGCCTCAGTATCTATATATACATAAAATTAAAAACTATTGATATGCGCCTTTTTTATTAGAAGGTTTCATTTTATTGCCTGTTATCTTGAAAATATCATATTTGTTTTCCAATATTTAGTAACCTCCTTATAAAGTTATAAAATTTTCATATACGTTTCTTTTTAGAATATTTTTTTTAGTTCTTCTTACTTAATTAGAAAACAATCAAAGAATTAAGTCTATTTTCCAATATGTATTAGTCATGTCATTACTTAATAAAAAAAAGAATAAAAAAAATAAAAAGATCAAAACACAAGAAATTATTTTTAAGAAAATCAAATAAAAAAAACTTTATATTATAAGAATCAAACAATTATTTATGTCACAAATATTAATAGAGAAAGAAAAGCATATAATATAAGAATGAAAAAAAAATTCATTTTGATATAATCAAAATGCAACTAGGATCCACCTAATGATAAAAAGTTGGATAGATGCATAAAAACTTGTTTAATTGTCATTATCAACATTGTACTGAAAAAGAAATACATAATTATAGTTAAAAAAAATTGACCTTCTCGTTGAAGAAAATTAATCATAATTATACAATTTTAATAATCAAAAATAAGATTATTTCACTTATATTTAATTTAATAGTTATTTAAAATGAAGGATTAAGATTAGTTCTTATGATATTCTCATTTAATAATTTATATATTGATATTTATTTAAATATCTGAGATTAATAATTTATAGAACTAAAGTAAAATTGATACACATCCGGCAGTACTATATGGAAAACCAACGGAAGCTAGCTAGCTGCCTGTCTCCTCAAATATTCAACGAGGTAGCTACCTGGGTAGATATGGCAACATACATTGTACAAATCGATCAATCAATCAATTGTATATACAAATCTGCAATATAATAGGGCGTAATTAACTTCAACCAACCAGAAATTAATTAAAGTAAAAATACACATAAAGCACCTCACCTTGGTAATTGACCCAACTCCGTATAGTTCTGAGATATATATCTAATATTACACACTCAGCATTTATTTTTAATTGTATATGCATGATTAATTTTGAGAATTTATTGTTATATTTTATCATTGCTTTAGGTCTGAGGTTAATTTTAGGAACTACTTTTTTTTTAGAATAGTCAAGGTTAATATATATGACAGTCCTTTAATTAACATGGACTAATTAAGGTCCTAGATGATGTTAGAGATACATGGTTTGATTAGTTAGAACTTAGAAGTAATAATAAGTAGTGATGAACACGTACAATCGATGAAAATTAATGGATCAACCTTAAGTTCGGACAAAGTCTGTAGGATTGGATGGTGCGATGTTTAGGAGGAGCATCATCGATCGACAAGCAAAATAAAATAGTTGACTGTTGAGTGAATATGTACGTGGGTTAACTCTATATCTGTATTACCGTTCATCAGGACAAATAATGATAATTAACTTACATTTTTGTTAATCTTTTAGTGATTAATTCTGCATGTGTAATGCTATTAAAATGGCAAGTCGTGTGAAAAGCGGGCTGAACTATTGAGAAACTAAGTCAGCACAAGGATTTTATTGGAACAAAGAAGGCTTTATGTTGTAACTTTGATTCATTACTTGAGTTATTATTCCACTCTACTACTTGAGTTCCTCGTGTTGTAACTTTGATGGGATCCCCTTTTCACTCTCTTCTGTCGTCTTCATAACCTAATCGCTCGATAATCATTAGATGCAAAAAAAAAAAAAAAAAAACTTCAACTGATCATAGCAATTTGTTTGGTTTCCATAATTCATTTTAATTTATGGCTAAAATATTCAGTGGTGCTTTAACTTTATTTTAGATTGTAATTTAATCTCTTATTTAATTATTAAAAGTTGTAACTTTATTTTAGATTATACCTTAATCTCTTATTAAAAGCTGCAGAATAACGTTAATTTTTATAGATTATCCTAACTTTATTATTATTATTATTATTATTATTATTATTATTATTATTATTATTATTATTATTATTATTATTATCCACAGTGGACGAAAAATTGGTCAAATTTAATCATCCAACAATAGCACCAAAAAGGTCACCTTTCCAATTCAAAACTTGCCAAATTGCTTAATCTCAAAGCTTCCTTGGACACTTTTTTTTCCAACTTAAATCTGTCAAACTCAATTTCCCTTTGATATCTTGGTCGAAAACTTGAATGCTAGGCCCTAAAGATGCCCCCATGAGACACCTCATCAGCTACAAACCTCCGTCCATGTCACCACATCAATCGCCCACCACCGTCCACCGCCAAGTCTAATCACAACCCAATTGAGTTTGGTTTAGGTTTACAATCCCAAACAACTCAGTAAATAAAATTTCTTCTATATTTAGACCCTCCATATTTTAAAAATTATACTTGATTATTCTATTATTTGCTTTGTTGTTTTTAACTATATCTTGCACAGTTGATACATATGAATGTAAGAAACATGTACAGTCAGTGTTATACGGTGAATTAATAAAAAAATATTTTAGTATAATTTTTAAGATGATTTTTTATTTAAATTAATAAATTTATCATCCATAATTATTTATAATTAAATAATGATATAAAAAATAAACTATCAACACATATTATTTATTCATCTTTAAAAATAAAAATATATAAATTAAGAAAAATAAAATTCATAAGTTGATGGAATGATAAATTTCTCTTGCGTTCACGTTTCACATGTAAAAAATAATTTATTTTAAAAAAAGTTAGGTTTGAGTTCTTGTGTAGATTTTTTTTAAAAAAAAATTAGTGACGAAATTAATCTTTGATGAAATGAGTTGTAGTATATTTATATTCTCTGAAAAAAAAAAGTGTAATGTTTGAATGAAACGTGATCTAAATATAATTACTGCTTAATTCAAGCACAAAAGATTCCGTTGCTTAATTCAAGCACAAAAGATTCCGTTGTATATCCTAAAACGCATCAAGTCCTACACACGCGTGGTATTAGCAGCTTTCCAACAGTGTTCAATATCTTCTGCCGTCCTCTTTGAATGAATAGATGCACCAAGAAGGCCACGTTTAGAGAAACCCACGGCATAGAGTCCATTTTCACCTTTCCATCCATTTGGGAAATCTTTCCTGGGCAATCCATCCTTCTCACAAAACATGTTGCTGCCCTGGTGACAAAAAATATTCAAAAGCCCATCATTATATGTTTAATTGTATTTCATTAACGTCAATGATTACATTAAGTATATATAAGTGCCCATACTAAGCCAATTAGCCAAAAGGCCCAAACTAAATTAGCAAGGAAGCACCTTCAACCAAGTGGGTACATTGCTTTTGTAACCAGTTGCCATAATGATGACATCGAAATTCTCTGTTTTTCCATCTACAAATTCCACCTTATGCTTTGCTAGTTGTTTAATTCCGCGGCAAACCTATACATATTAGACAATATAATGTTGGAAGCAATAAAGAAAAAAGTTTTTTTTGCTTCTTTTAAATCTCCACCTTTAAGCAAAAGGCAAATTTGTTTGATTATGACAAGAACCAGAATACGATGAAAAATAGTTTGGATTTGATTGGGATAGGAAGAATAATCTAACCTTAATTTTTCCACTTTTTATGTGAGCAAGTGTGCCTACATCCAAAACTGGGGTCTTGCCGCACAAGTTCTTGAGCTCTAGAGGGCCAATTTTGGGACGATTAAGTCCAAATTGAGCTGTGTCCCCGAGAATGAGATGTGACATCAGAAGTAAAAATTTGTCCACGAGACGCATGGGGAACCACTTGAGCAAGCTCATAGATAAACCAAACGTTGATTTCCCAAACATCTGCTGAGGCAAGATATGCACCTACATAAAAAGAAAATATCACGTTTAATATTAAAGATCATAAAAGTTGCTTAATAAACTTCTAGGAAAATTAGTAACCCTCATCTTTTCATGCTTCCGGAGATTTACATAGAAAATGGTTTGATTCGATGAGAGAAAAGAACATACTATCAATATAAAAAGTTTGGATTGCTGACGTTGTTTGCGCATGCGAACTATTGAGGACCATGACAAAAACATTTTTGAGAGATTTTTAGTTTAAAAAAAAAACATTTTTAAAGAGTGTCTTTATTTAGAGTTAATAGTCGAGTTAAATTTTAAAAATAATTAAATTAGTTTTCGCAAGATGCAATTTCTGTCATACTAATTCTTTAATAATGAAAATGACGTTTGGGGTTTGTATTCGGCCCTCACAATAATTCATGAGACTAAGTTGAATAACAGAAGACATATTTGAAATCAAACTTCAACAAAATACACATTTAAAAACCTTAGGCGTGAAATTTAAATTAAATTAAAGTATAAAAATATGAATTTTATATTATTTTACTGTTTATTTTTTTTTTCACTCTTTTCTCTACAGACACACCTTAAAAATTAATACTGTACAATCTTTCTGAACCTAGTTTCATATCATGATTCACTCCATATATTAGCAGACTCTGTACCCGTCACTCTTTCCAGCTGAACGAGGGTCTTGCAACGATTTGGACCGGAACACATTTAAACTGGATTTAAGAGGATCAGTCAACTGAAAGTAAGAGCAACACCCACATGCTTTCTAATGTATATATATAGAAACAACAATTAATGAGTAAATAGTTCAATATATATAGCTGGTGTAAAAGTGTTCATATTTTTATCCAATTGTAAATGGTTATGATTAGTTTATAGAGTAACAATATAATTAGAAGATCATAAGTTTAAAGTGTACTCACCGTATCTCTAACCACAAGGGATGGGCGAGCATCATGGTTGCATAAATCTAAGCAAACTTCCATGCCTGAATTCCCACATCCAACAACCAAAACATTCTTCCCACAAAACATACTACCACTTTTATATGAGCTGGTGTGTAAGATAGGCCCTTCAAACTCACTCATTCCTTCAATTTGAGGCACAACCTCTTCAGCATTCTCTCCAGTGGCTACTATCAGCCACTGACAAACATATTCTGTCTCCTCCTTTTTCAAACCTTGAGTCTTCACCCTCCAGTACCCACATCCATGATCAAAATTGGCACTGATCACTGTCTTGCTTAAAGCTGGTTTTATATCAAAATGGTCAGCATAGGCTTTGAGATAGGCCAAGAATTGTTGTTTGGTTGGATAAGAGGGAAAGTTTTGTGGGAATGGCATTAGAGGGAGTTGGCAGAATTGCTTAGGGAGATGAAGGCACAGGCGGTCATAAGTCTTGAGCTGCCACATTGAAGCTAAGCAATCAGCTCTTTCAAGGATTAAGCTTGGAATGCCTTTCTGTTTAAGACATGCTGCTGCAGCAAGCCCTGATGGACCAGCACCCACTATCACTGGTCCTGCCACACTTATTGGCTTTGTCATTTTACCCATCTTTACCTCAACATAATCATGGACACTTTTTCCTTCCACTTCCTTCAAGTACTCCATGTTAAGCATCAAAGGGGGAAGGAGTTATAATTTCAAGAATTTCAAGCCTGAATAAAAAGCTTCAAGAGGTGCACAAGGTCATGACAAAGTGAAACCATTAAATCAAGATTTTAAATTGCAATCACAGTAGTGGTTTCATGACCATCCTTGATATAGTGAATAAATGCAACCACAATTATGGTCAAGTTGTGGTCACACAGACCCCCAGAAACCTTGATATTGTGGCCAAAATTTCGGTGGCGGAATGCTTTTTAAAACTTTGCGTAAAATAAAACCATGATAGTACTTTGAGTGAAGTTGAAACAGATGAGATACAGTATGGTCTGATTGATCTGAAGATCAAATCAAAATGGTATGTAAGGGTATGATTTGCTTCAATAAGCCAAGGCTGACAAGAAGTTTGGTTTTGTTGAATGGATGAGAAAGCAGGAAGCAACAAAGTCTCAGGGCATAAACAGAAACTAATAGACAGCAAGTTAAAGGGATTTTGTATTGGGATGGAATCGATGTATGCATATATGTATGTATATATATTTGAATTGGTGACTGCTGATGAGTGCTAAAGGAGTTTGGTTTATAAATTATAAGTGGGACAACTCCACGTTATGATAACTAACATTAACAACAAACAAACTTTCATCACACTTATCAAAAAATACACAACACATATTGGGAGTGGGCAAAAGTTTGGCCTTATTATGTAGAAACAGTGATTCAAATACCAGAGATGGTATCTTAATTAACTTAGATTAAATTAATCATTTGATTCCTATAATTTTATAGTTTTTATCTTTTTTAGTAAAGTGATATTTTTAGTTCTTATAATTTATATTTTAATTTTTTTTAATCCCTATAGTTTAAAAGTGTTATTTTTAATTCCTATTATGATTATTATTTTTTTAGTCTCTATAATTTTCAAATTACAAGACTAAAAAAGAATTAAAATGTAAAATTATAGGGACTAAAAAAAACACTTTTAAACTATAGAAAAAAAAATTAAGATGTAAACTATAAGGACTAATAAGACCACTTTTAAACTATATAAATTAAATAATAATCATGAAATTATTAGAAAAAAAAGAGTAATTTAACCGTTAATTTATTATAATATAAAGACTTAATAATTTCAGCTTTATCTGTTCACGTTCAATTTTGCTTCCTTGATATTTATTGCAGCAGTCAGATATCACAATTTTCAATAAAAAAAGATCCCTCTATCATTTTATCTTCCAATTACTAACAAAAGTTAGTAAATGACCTATTTATGTATGGGATATTACACTTTATTACGTATAGCATCTTAATGACCCATCTTAATTACCCATTAGTCATTTCAATCTACTTAAACACATCATTTTATCATATTTAAATTTGTAATTTTATATTAATCTATCTAATCAAAGATTTAAATGAATTAAACTCACTCCTTTTTTATTTTCTTTTTTGCTGAAGGGAGAAGACAACAACCCACACCCAAACTCACTGATGTGCGTATCTATTAAGATTTTAATTTAGTTAGGGCCATGTCGTGTATAAATAAAATTTTGTTAGTAATTGCACGATGGATTGAAAGGACATAGTTTTGTTTTAAAAATAAAACAAATTAGGGGATTCGGCTGCAAAAAATCATTAAGAGAAAGAAAACACACATTAATCATAATAGGAAGAAACCAAAGTGTAATTACACCTAAAACGTAATAGGGTGTGGTGTTTTTTTAGGAATAATTTTCACATAAACTATAGTTAATTTATCAATATTTTATTTAAAAAAAATTAATTTTTAATTACTAATTAAATCATATGTTCTATGAATGACAACATAAGTAGATGACTTTGTTGATAGAGTGACTAATAATCGTTAAATATGAACTATTTTTTATAATAAAAATATATTGAAAATATCTTTAAAAATATTTATTTAGCGGTTATTTTTTTCTTAAATGATAAAAATTGATATTTTTATTATTTATGACTTGTAAATATAAAAATAATGGATTAAAAGAAAAAAGATCAAAAAAATATGAATAAAAAATATTTTCAGCGAGCCCAAGTCTACTTCAACAATTATAAAAAAGGAGTCAAGCCAAGAAAGAAAGGGGGAAATCTCACAACCTACACACTTGGTCTATCCCTTAGGGGAAATCTCTTTTCCTTGTTATTAGTCATCTGTCACCCTCTTTCCTTATTATTAGTCATTTATCACCTTCTTCCATCCACCTCAACCTCTAGAGTGTAAAAGTCTCTCACGACATGAGAGGCTAAACCCTTAGTTAGGGTCTCACAGACCTAAAATCCAAAACGATATATGATATACTCTTTACTATTTATCAATGCAATATCATGTATTTTTTTTCCTATTATCTTTTCTGTTTATCTTTTCATGCATTATTCATATTTATATTCTGTTAGGGGTTAGACGCTCGGGAGATGATAACTTCTAAATAAGATTTAAAGAAAATATGCATGCATTAGTGGGGTTAGACACTCGAAAAATAGTAACTTCTAATAGAACAAAAAGAAAGGATTTTATAATAAAATCATTGCTAGACATAGAGTGATTGCATTATGTCTATGCGTCAAAACAAACATCTAGAATTAGAACTTCATACATTTTATCTATTGAGTCTTTGTAAAGACATTTGGGAAATAGATAGGTAAAATAGGTTTGTCATCGTGAGACATTAGGGGTATTCTAACATATGTGGGTAGGAAAAAATTTACTAAATTGATAGAGAAAAATCTAAAATAATACATCTTAGGCAAATAAGACAGATTTCAACATTATCATATCTTGAATTTATCTTTTTTTTTTTATCTTAATCTTAATCTTTTATTTTTCTTATCTTTTACTTTTCTTATCTTTTATTTTTTAATCTTTATCATCTTTTAATTTAAATCTTTTATATTTTCTTTCTTTAATTTTTATCTTTAAATATTTATCTTTCTTTATCTATTATTTTAAATTATTTATCTATTACTTTTAATTTGGGTTTACATCAATCTAAGTACAAACAAAGTCTCTGTCGATTCGACACTCAGATTTTCAAATATTTTACTACTTGTGACAAATTTGGTACACTTGCCAACGAGTTAACAGTGACACTTTTCAGATGTTAATGCTAGTATCACATGTTAGTAACTTTGACTGTTTGATAATCGACTTCAAAGAAATATGATTTTTAACACACATTTACCCCCCGTTTCTTGTTCCACACCTTCTTTCTCAAGATGTTCCTTTCAACTTGGCAAGTTACTTCAACTTTGCCCAGATTGTCCTTTCAGGTTTTCAACTTAGAATAATTTTTTTTAGCTCTAACTTTTGCCTAGGTCCCCTTTTCGGGTTTTCAATCTAGCGAGTTTTTTTTCTCAAGCATAAAACTTCTTCACTGCATCAAAATTCACCCGATATGAGAGCTCTTTACCATCCATGTTTGTGAGGATAAAAGCTCCTCCTGAGAACTTTTTCTTGACTGCATAGGATCCTTCATAATTTGGTGTCCATTTACCAAGCTTGTCTTTTTTGTTTAGAAGAATCTTCTTCAAAACTGAATCTTCCACTTGAAATTCTCTTGGATGTACCTTCCTCTCAAATGCTTTCTTTAATCTCTTTTGGTATAACTGGTCATGGCAAATTGCATTCAACCTTTCCTCCTTAATGAGATTTAATTTCTCAAATTCACTTTGGACCCACTTTGCTTCTTCTAACTTTGCTTCCATCAACACTCTTAAAGAAGGGATTTCAACTTCAATGGGTAAGACTGCTTCGATCCCATATACTAAGGAAAATGGAGTTGCACAGATTGAAATACGAATCGAAGTATGATATCCATGCAAAGCAAATGTCACCACCATCTTCTGGATTATCTTGAAATTCTTGTTTGCCGCTTCTACTGCCCAATATGGAAAAGAACTGTGATGTTAGATTTTGAAATCAGCACATAATTTTGTCATCATCTTGTAGTTTAGGTTGATGGCATTAGCAATTATTAGCTTTCTTGACACGCCATAACAACAAATCAATTCCTTTTTGATCAACTTCACCATCACATTTCGTGTTACATGAGCGTATGAAGTGGCTCCCACCCAGTTAGTGAAACTATTCTTCAATGAGAATGTTTTAAAAAAATTTCTCAACCTCTTATACTTTCAATTTATCATCAATTTTTTAAATTAAATTTCATTTTTTTTAAAATATCAATAGTTCAAAATAACCTTGAATCATAATATAATTTTTTATCACAAATCCAAAATATATTTTTTGACATAAAATTTATATGTTTAAATATATATTTATTATGAATCTTAAATTATATATGTTTAAATCAACCTTATAACTCGTTTAGATTTTATTTTTTTTGTCAAAAATTTAAAACTGTGTCATTCTTATGATTAATTTTAATAATTCCTTTCCACTGTTATAAAAAAATCATTAAATGACATATCCAAAAAATAAAAGGAGAGAAATAAAAATAAAAGAAACAAGAAGAAAAACGAGAAAAAAAAAAATCGACTACCTGAATCTATTGTTTTAGGTTAGAGCACATGTACGAGCTGAATCTGGCGCAAGGAATGAATCACCATTCACCAAAGATCTGTGGGCTCTTTCGTTAATGAAACTGGGCCTCAGCACAAAACTTGTAGAAAATTGCTATTTCAACTTCCACTTATTATTAATACACTTCCCTTTCAATTTTTTTTCAACAATACCCTAAAAAATTACACTCCCCCATATTTATCAATGCCTAACCTGATGGGAAAGTCCAGATTTGTTTCTCCGTCCGTCACTGAATCAAATGCATGTAGCGGGACTCCTAGTTCTAGATGCAACTCAACTACGGAACTACAGTACCTGTTCAATAAATGGAGTTTTTTCTTTATATAGAATTGTGATTGTCTTAAATTATAAATTTTAAGGTGGGTGACAAGGACAAAGGTAACTTGTACTATAATAGAATGATTATTGTATTAGGCTTCATTTTTAAAAGTAATGTACTTTTAGTGTTTAAAAACTAAAAATAGGTAAAGGATGCCTTGTTATTTTTTAAAAATATTTTTGTGATATATATAATGTTAATATATAAATTATTTAGTTAGATATTAATTTTTAAATTATTTTTAAATATAAAATGATTCTTATTTTCTTTAATTTCTAAAATGAGACAACATTTTATACGTATTCATGTAGCAATGCATCTAAATAGTTTAAAATTGTGTAAGCATTTATCAACCTAAATATCCAAATACAAATAATTTATTAAAATTTAAATACTTATAACAAATTCCTATACAGTAAAAGCTTTTTGAAAATATATTAATTAAACTTTTTTTCAAACGGGCATAATACTATCGTGCCGAAGCCTATAAAACATTACCCCACCTAAAATAAAGTTATATTTTTTTCTGACATAAAATAAAGTTATATATAGACAACATTAACTTAAACTCGTACAATATTAATAATAGATATATTCAAGATGATTTAAAAGATTTGTTCCAGCTTAAATATTAACCAAAAGTAAAAAGCTTAAATAGTTTGAAAGAGAATTTTACTATTTATAATTAATTCCATACAAATTAATTGTAGTCTATAAAAGAATATGTAAAGAAATAAAAAAAAAAAGAGGCACATTCTTGAGAATTTCCCGGTTCAGGTTAAACCGTTAAACACTAAGAATCTAATGGGTGATGCAACGGCTCTTAACCCCTTAGCCCCTTCATTCTGTCCCACCCATTCCCAATAGCGCCAACCGCACCTATTGGGATGTGCGATCCAGCTCAGCAACTTACTTTACATCCTCACCATACATTCATTTTCCCCTGTCACCAAATTCGGTCTCGGTTCCATTGTAATTTCGAGTTCCATTTGCACCCGAACAAAACTCCTTTAACTACCGAAAATACCCCTCCAACGTTCGCATTAACCTTCGTCTTTATTGAAACAGCCAAAGGTCATTATCGTCGCAGCAGAAGCGCCTTCCGAAATATCCTTTTCCTAAACTGGATTTATTTATTTTCATTCATTAGTAGTACTATTTATTTAATATATTCTCTCTCTCTCTCTCTCTCTCTCCTTTTTTCATTGCAACACAGAGCCTGTTACTCCCCGACGAAGCTTTCGGCAAATGGCGAATCTTGCATTCTGAGCTTCCGAGTCCATTAGCTCACTGAGTCAAACCGCCGAGTTGAGATCGCTCAACATGTTGGACGGAATACTCGGCAGAGGCTTCACCGCGAAATGGTTCACACTCTGTGCTATGTTTTCTTCATTGTTTTTATTGTTTGATGAAGAAAGTGTGGAGAGATTTGAGATTGTGGTTACACTTCTGATTACGACAAACGTGCTTTCTTCTGCTGCTTTTTGTTTTCAGCAAATCGTTGATCAAATTGACGAACAGGCGAATCGATGTGATACGGAGGAAGAGAAGAGCGACAGAGAAGTTTCTGAAGAAAGATATTGCTGATCTATTGCTCAACGGTCTCGATATCAATGCCTATGGAAGGGTAATTGATCCTCTTTTGTTTTTTACTTTTATTTTTTTGCGTTTTAATTTGTTCAGTGCAGTTTGTGGATTCCGTTACGTTAGATTATCGAGGATGCTAATTTTCATCGAGTAATGGATTACAATAGACTTTTAATTGTGCGATTGTGAGGGATTCCTTTGTTTGTTTGATGATTTTGTTTCAATTATATGTTTTGTCTTGTTGCGAGGTGTTTAACAGGCTGAAGGGCTTGTGGTTGAGTTAACACTGTCCTCTTGCTATGGTTTCGTTGAGAATTGCTGTGAGTTTGTGTTGAAGCATCTCCCTGCGATGCAGAAACTGAGGTATTAATTTGTTTTCAATTTCTATTTCTTTTGTTAATAATGATTTTTAATTTCATTTACACTCAGAATCATGACGTATGTGGTCAATCTGCCAGTGTTATTCGCTAGTAACATAATTGCTTTGGCCGAAAACCAATTTTACTCTGAAATTCGTCCGCTAAATTGGGTATGATGCATGGTATGGATACACGCGCTAATATAATTCTTAAAGACTATAAATGAAGAATAGAAAATAGTGGTACATTATTATAAAATAAAATAATTTATAATTATAGAAAGTATCAAATTCGTATTCCACATCTCACTGGTCGCAAATAAAATGAATGAATTTCAATAAATAAAGAAAAAAAAACGTGGAAAATTTTAGAGAAAGGCAAAAAAAAAGGTCCCTAAATTTACTTAAACTGTCATTTTTTTGCAGGGGGCTTAACGTATATCTAATTATATATCTCATGCTGCACCTAGTTTTATTTAAGTCATACTCAAACCGCCTATAAGTTTTTTTTAAAATAATTTATTAACTAAGTGTACCGTATCATATCCATTACATTTATTACGTACCGGATACACTAAAATAGAATACAGTACCATGCTTCTCTGGAGATTAGGATTATGTGTAAGTTGGTGGCAGTGTTTTATCTTCTGATATCGTCAGCAACTTTTTTTTCCTCATTGTCTGATCAACAATCTCACAATTGCATCATTTCTAATTTCTGTCTACACCACACAACTGACTACACCATACAACAGTGTGCATCTACAGGTTTATATGTGTGTAGTTGTTCTGTGTGTGGTTGAACATAGTTTTGGCCTTTGCTCGTGCAGTTTTTCATGTTTAGGTACCGATTACAGTTTTTCCAAGCAATGAAGTAATTTCAGTAATGATTTTGGTGAGATGAACTGGTCATAATAAATGACGCTTTCAGTTTATGATGTGTGAGGGGTGGGGGGGGGGGGGGGGGGGGGGAGTTATGTTTATGTATTTTTGGTTGACTAAAATGGTGGGTTGGACACCTGTAACTGTCATAAACGTCCCAAAATTGTTATGGTTGGGTAGTCGTTGTACATTTTTCCTTAAATTCAGAAGTTGAATCATTTTTTTGATCAGTCAGAAGTTGAATAATTAGCACAACTGCTCCATTTCTTTTACAGTGGTTGCCCTGAGGAATGTAGGATGGCTGTATCGTCTCTGATGTTTGGGGCTGCAAGATTTTCTGATTTACCAGAGTTACGTGACCTAAGGCAAATATTTCAGGAGAGATACGGGAATTCCATGGAATGTTATGTCAATCAAGAGGTGTTTTTTCATTTATGTTTGCTGCAAATATTTACCATAGTTGAATTAATGACTTTTTCTGGTTTCCTGGACTGACTAAATATTTCAAATTATCAGTTTGCTGCAAATTTGAATTTCAAGTCTTCTACATTGGAGAACAAGGTCTGCTTGATGCAGGAGATTTCATCAGAGTTTTCAATAAACTGGGACTCCAAGGATTTCAAACTGAGGATGTCGAGATCCTCTGCAAATGTACAGGTACTGTCTTCTGCATTTCCTTCTCATTTGTACTGGTTTTGTTGTCAAAATTGAATACTCAAATAATTCTTACTTTGTTTCAAATTTTGAGAACGTGTGTAAAATTGCTTATATTTGTTGTACAGGGCCACAATGCTTGTATGTCTAACCATGATAAACCATCACATGGCAAGGATTTTACCCAAAAAGAAGTAAGGAATGATGTTTTGTTAGAGAAAAATTGTGATCTTGCCAATAATGGGTGCAGATTTCGGAATGGCAAGGAAGCTATTGTGTTAAACAGACTTGATCACGATCTTCATTCTAGATCCGTACTCCCTGGAAATGGATTCAAGCCTCTAAATGGTCATGAAGTTCTTCGGAAAAGGGATGGCCATGATAATCCAGGAATGCAAGAGATTACTGTTGAGAAGAGTGATAGAGGCTATTGGAAGGAGGGCAGTATGCTAAAACCAATTGGACATCCATCTCAGCAGAAAACAGTGGAACAATTTGAAGGTGGTTCCAAGCTGCAATATAGTAGGGGGAATATCACCCCTCCAAGAGCCAACCAGGGTTGTGTGCTAAAACCGATCGGACATCCATCTCAGCAGAAAACAGTGGAACAATTTGAAGGTGGTTCCAAGCTGCATTATAGTAGGGGGAATATCACCCCTCCAAGAGCCAACCTGGGTAGTATACTAAAACCATTTGGACATCCATCTCAGCAAAAAACTGTGGAACAATTTGAAGGTGGTTCCAAGCTGCAAAATAGTAGGGGGAATGCCACCCCTCCAAGAGAAAACCAGGTCAGTAAGCTAAAACCATTTGGACATCCATCTCAGCAAAAAACAGAGGAACAATTTGAGGGTGGTTCCAAGGTGCATTATAGTAGGGGGAATATCACTCCTCCAAGAGCCAACCTGGGTAGTATACTAAAACCATTTGGACATCCATCTCAGCAAAAAACAGTTGAACTATTTAAAGGTGGTTCGAAGCTGCAAGATAGTATAGGGAATACTACCCCTTTAAGAGAAAACCAGGACGCTGCATTTGCTAGGAAGTCTCCTAGTGATGTTGGTTCGCATTTCAACAGTAATGCGAATGAGCCATTTGCTGTTAATCATGCTGGCCTTCCTGGTGCTGATAAATCCGAGAGAGAAACTCAAAGTGATGAAACACCTGCACTGAAGCCCTGCTACAGTAATGTCATTCCACCTCCATATGTTAAACATCCCAATTCTAAGCAGCAGAGCAGCACACGTGGAGCCAATATCATATCTTCACTTACTGACAGTGGCGGCATCTCTACATATCATTCAGCACATGAGAAGCCTGATGCTGCTTATGTGATGGAGAGGAGGATTCAAATAGATTTGGATAGTTCTGACCAGGATTGGCAGGGCAATAGACATGAGAGACTGAGCAAACAGAGTTGTGATAAAGAGATCTCAATTCGAGAAGATGCCGAAGAAGTCCCTGTGGTAAAACCAAGATCTATGCGGCGAAGGCACTCAAGATCACGACCACCTGGTTACTATGATGCCTCTAATGAAGACTCTGAACTTGAGAGAAAATCAAGGAGCAGAAGCAGGAGACGAGATGAATCAAGACGTGGTCTGAAAGCTATGCTTGATGATGAACGGTACCAAAATGCTGAAGAGGAAAGGGTAATAGATAAATTGCTGATCCATTATAGCAAAAAGCCATCCGTCCTTGTGCCTGAAAAATTAAAAAGAAACTCTAAAATTCACCATGCACATGACTCAACCAGGGAATTGCTGCAGAATGGAAGCGGATATGCATCACGATCATTTTCCCTTCCTCGTGAAAAACAAAAAGAAGCGGAAATCAAGAAGAAAGTGTTTACGCGTGCTGCTACGTTTGAACCAGTTAGATCACTCGAAGCTCGGCATGTGCATCCTAAGTTACCTGACTGTGATGATCTAGCAGCTAGGATTGCGGCCTTACGAGGATGATAAAGGATCATATAAGTATAATGCTCCTCTTTTATCAGCATGATTGCACTCGTTATTATGATCATCACGCTTTAATCTTGTTACAATGTTAAGTGCCTGGTATTACAGAAGAATGAAGATTGCATGGCGGTGCTTTTATTGCAAAATGCTGACTACTTCGGAGCTGTACTAAACCATCATAGATGGTCCCGTCTGTGTTGGTTGACAATAGTGACTTTGCCATCATTTACGGACGCAACTATAGGTCATACGCAACATCAATTCAATTTTTGTATTTTATGATTGTAGAAGTGTTTATATATATATATATATGGTGTTCCGACTTTCTTCGGGTTGAGTAATGGTGAGTAATGGGAATAAAAGATGTTGAGACAGACGCTATTCGGAGCCTCTTACTCGCCCTTTTTTTTCTTCAGATGATGTTGTTTGCGCATTTATACATACACGATTTTATATTCATATAATTTTATTATTTAATGGCTTGAATTTTTTTTTTTAATTCTGTTACTTCGCATGAATACAAAGTGTTTTCCCACACTTTAATGCATGAATGTGGCATGTGGATAAAGTTGTACAAAAGGTCATTTTTAATGTGTCACTTCCAATTTTAAGGAACACTCAGAAAAAGGAAAGTAGTGAAATTAATCTGTAGAGTAAGAGTTTACTCAATCGAGGAAGAATAATACAGATGTAAAACTTTTGTTAGTTTTACCATGCGAGCATGCATATGGCAGTAAATTAACAAATTGACTGCTCTGATCTAGAATGTCAAAACTCAAAAGTCCAACCAAACTAGTTGCTCAGAAGAAAAGCCTTTGTGTTCCCTAGGACCATTTCTCTTTTTACGATTCGCATCCGTCTGCATCCAAGCCTCCTTTCTAAGCCAAAAAAGGACTGTTTCCCGCCAAAAAGGACTTTGTTCTTACTTCTTACCTCCACCTATATTACCGTGCATCTTCTCTACAGTCTGCCCCCACATTCTACGAAGGAAGAGACAGAGATAGATAGATAGAGAGAGAGTGGTGATACTCCAACTCCAAAGAGAAGATGAAGGGTTCATCCAAAGTGATTATGGGTGCAACCTTGGTAATGGTGGTAACCCTTGCAGTGGTCCTAGTCCTTATATTTGTGCTGCTAGCTGAGCTCTACTGCTCCCTCTTACGGCGGCGGCGCCACCTCAGAAACAGAAACTCCAACAACACTATTCCCTCTGCCACCACAGCCAGAGCCAATGCTTCACCTTCTCACACAGCCTCACAACCCCAACAAGAGTCTACTCCACCATTCCGCAGCATTTATGCACAAGGAGTCCTCCAAGCTCCAAGAAACATCCTTCTCCCCGCAGTTTCTTCCAAAGAAGAGAAAGCTGGACCAAGGAAGCAGAATCACTATTCTCAACTTGATCAATTTCTTCAAGTTGAAAGCCCTTCCCCACCACCATCCTTCATATCCATAGCACCGGCCTCAAAACCAAATCTTTGCCATGATGATGATAAACAAGCACCTTGCACTGGTGGAGAACAACAGCTTGTGTACATTTCCAACCCCATTTATGAAAACGAGAGCCAAGGGAGTGGAGCAGACACTCCCCCATTTGAGACACCAGACACTTCACCTTCGCGCTTGGAAAGAAGTGGTTCTTCTGAGGAAGATGATGAGGCAACCCTTGCTTGTGTTACCCCACCTTTGACTCCAATGAAGAAGCTCCCTGCAGAGGCTTCTTCAGTTTCCCTAAGAGACGCAAGGTCCTTGGCCACTTCATGCAGTGATTCACGTAGCAACAATGGCCTCTCTTCATCATCCGCTTCCCCTTGCACTTCTCCTTCATGGTAATTTTGTTTTGTTACCAGGGTAGTTTTGTGAATAAAGTTAAAATAGTGGTGGTGGGTTTTTTGCAGGCGTGGTTATCATAGCGCCTGTTGTAGTAACACTCATGGCATGATGCAACTCAACTTTATTATTATTATTTTATCTAGGCTTTCTTGTAGCTAGTTACACTCTGTCTGTTTCCATTGGCATTGTAGTTGTACACTCTGCTTGGAAACTTGGGTGCATTTCCCAGTAGAAAATTTTATATTTTTCCTTGTGTGATTTTGTAGAAATTAAATGAAATGAAATTGTTTCTCTCTCGATTTTTAAGGGCATGGAGTTATGTTCCCGATGAATAATGATAATAATGCATTGGAGGGTAAAGCCACAAACAAGCTGTCACCTGCTCCATCTGCTATCTGCATGCACAGTCTTTAGTTTTTCGTCCATTTCGATAAGGACAAGAACATTGTTCTGCCGCAACGCAAACTCCCTTAGGCAAAGAAGCTTCAGTTTTCCCCCTGATTCTGTTAAGTAGTTTTCTATGGTTGAGATAATAGGAAAATTATTCGGTTTTGTTGGGAACTTGGGAGCATGTAGGTGATGAAGAAATACTACTTAGTTGGGTTGAAAGATAAAATGAATAAAATAAAAGGAAGAAAATGAAGATAAGATAAATTTAAATAAGTAAATTTGTCTTGCTATGTTATGAAAAATTAAAAGAAATGAAAACAAATGTTCTTGTTTGGCTATATCAAGATAATAGAATAAACGTAAAAACTGTAACAAATATATGCAAAGTGAATGCAACAATAAAAAATCTAATGTACCTGAATCCAAAGTTAACGAGGCAACAAAAGTTTCTTCGGTTGGTATATATTGAATTTATATTTTAGAAGGACACGAGTTTAAATAAGAAATCTTTGGCATGTTGTAATATGAAAGTATCTTTTAAGCATTTTTTTTAGCCTCAAGATCTATGTTGGCCTTAGCGAGTGAGTATCTTTTAAACATATGCAAGCACCTTTTAAATGTCCAGTGGGCATTTTGACTAAAATGGGGTATTTTTTTTTTAAAAAAATTATCAGATGGGAATAATTTTTAAAGTCGTATAATTTTACATGATTTTTGTTTTTTATTTTTTATGAAGTCGTAAGTTGAGACACTATTATTTTATGTTTTATTATTTTTTTATTGTTTCAAAAAGAAGTCGTGGTCTTCTACACGACTTCAAAATCTTGGAAGGTTTTACAACTTATGCTGATTTTTTTTTTGTTTTAACGTTAGTTTTAAGAAATCGTTTAGTATTTTATGCACTTATGAATTAAGAAAAATAGTAATTTTGTATGAAGATGATAGTATTATTATTTAATTTGATTTGATAAAGTTATTTTAATATTAACGACATTAAATAATTTATTAATTATTTAATTTTATTTTCTTTATAAATCTTTGCAAAAATTTAAGTATTTTGTTTTCATCATTTCCTAAAAAAATTTACAAAAATTCATAATATCATAAACAAAAAATATAAATTCACTATTTTTTAAAATAAATTAAAAACCTGCATCACGGGAGAAATATTATAACAAAAACTCTTTTGAAATATATTAATACGGAAGAAGAAAATTTTTTAAAGTCGAATAAAAGGCTATGACTTCAAATTTTGAATTATAAAACACGAAATAATTGTGTCTCTATTAAGGACTTCATAAAAATAAAAATAAAAACAAAAGTGGCATAAAATTATATGACTTTTGACTTTGAAATCATAAACATCAATATGACTTATTCTCTTTTGGAAATCAATTTAAAAATTACTCTCATTTGTTAAATTAAAAAAAAAAAAAAAAAAGGAATTACTCCCTTTTAGTCAAAAGATTCGTCGAGTGATCAAACTAGTTTAAAGATACTGCACACACAGGGAAAGCAAGGTAAATCCAAAAACTCAGAGAAAGTATTGGACATTCCAACAGCCAATGATGTCATTACCTTCGGAGGCATTAGGCAATGGAGATAAGTCCTTTTTGCGTCTTCCTTTTGTTTAGTCAAAATTGAGTAAACAGACGAATCTAGTAGTACTTAAACGTTTTACAAATACATCATTTTTTATACATATGTTTTAAGAGCTTTAAATGCATGCTTTTTATAATTAGTGTATAATTGTACATTCACTGTAAAAAAAAATTATACTAATCCTTTGTTTTGTTTAATAAGAATAAAGAGAAATAAGTAATATAAAAATGTCAAATTTTTATGATATGTTAAAGAGAATATGAAAGTTGATTTGCATGCCGAAAAAATAAATAAAAATAAAATTTGACCAACAGCAAGTGGGTGTAAATAATGTGTTTACAGAAAGGAGTTGTAATGTAAGCGATAAACAGAGTTTGGGCGTGAGATCTTACAATGTACACCGATCGAACATGCCTTTGTTCTTGTTGTCTGAGCAATTACATTTACATAGACATAAACAATGGACACGTCAAACGTGAGGTGAGGAAAGCCATCAATAATTAAGTACAACAAAAGAATCCTCTTCTTGTTTCTCCAGCTCTGTTATGCAGCTTCATTCCACTTTGACGTGAAGGATTTGCTTTCGCCAATCTCTTGGCTGCAAAATGTTTTTTTAATTTCTATTTAACCAATCTTAACAATTACTGTCACAATTGGCCAAAATACTTTATAGGGTTTATGGGAAATTATTTTACCTATTTCATAGAAGAGCTCGTTCACGTTTTGTGCGGTTTTTGCTGAAGTTTCAAGAAAAGACAAGCCATTTTCTTTGGCATATTCCTCGCCCTCCTGCAACCATCAATTCAATTACAAAGTTCGTCACATAAAAGATGAGTACTGAAACAAATCATGAGAACAATTCACTAGAAATACCTCATATCTGACTTTTCTCTCGGCTTCCAAATCAGCCTTGTTAGCCACCAAAAACATTGTCAAACTTGAATTTGCTGAAGTGAATTCTCAAATTAGTACCGTTTTATGAAGTTGTGATGAACTTTTTCAGAATGATTCATAGAAGTCAACTTAGCCCAAGTTCACAACTTTTTAAGTATGCAGAAAAGAAATCTGGTTCTCAATTTTTAGATGTAGTAACTTATGATGTGCGGGGGACAAGGGTAGGAGTAGGATTAAGGCTATCAAGAGGGAGAACATTTTTTTTATGTAAATAAATACTTTCGTCTGAAAACTTACTCTTACCAATGAATTTATGATCGTGATATATGCCACATGTTTACAAGATTCTAGCGTCAGACAATTTATATTAAGCTCAATAATACAGTAGCTTTTAAAGTTTGTTCAAAAGATATATACATTTTGGCAGTTACCTTGTCTTAGAACTTCTCGAACCCACTTCTTTGCTCGTACAAAAGAATCCTGTGCCAGAGTATGAATTATTTATTCAGCCAGATATGTTCACTGTAAATGTAATAATAGACATCTAAATAAAACATAATACTGAATCTTTTAAAGGATAAATACAGTAGAATAATCGTGAATTAGTGATATACTTCTATTAAGTATATTGAGAATATTTCAACTACATAATTAATTAATTACCATGCTTGTGATGTCATACACAACAATGGCAGCAGCAGCACCTCGATAGTACATAGGAGCCAAACTGTGGTATCGTTCCTGCCCTGCTGTGTCCCATATATCAAATTTTACTGTCGCTTCATTTAAAGACAAAACCTGAGTGAAGAATGCTGCTCCAATTGTTGAATCCTGGTACTCGGAAAATTCACCTTTGACAAATCTAAGAACCAAACTTGTTTTCCCTGCCCCCATGTCCCCAAGAAGAACCTGGGATATCATAGATGATCTGATCATGATCTTTATCATGTTTAACATCGTTGGAATATTTTCTTCTGCTAATGATGCATAATGTATGTCCTTTTTTATCATAGGAAAACGAGGGAGGGAACAAAAATTTGAAATTTGAACCAAAGAAAAAATTAGAAATTTTCTTTCATCTTTACTTTTTCTTCATTTTCACTTCAACTACACAATAAAACTTTTGAAATTTGAAAAGTTTTCTTTCTTTCTCTCAACCAAATTATATAGGGTAACTGGCCAGAAAAGTAAAGGATGGGGATTGACATAAATACATAATATTTTACTTGGCAGATTGAAGAAGCACTCACGTTATTATGCAAAATTCAACTAGAACTAATCAACGACTTCGCAAAAATCTTACTTGGAGCATGCAAGGATATTATATGTAGCTTGAATAGCACTCTGCAAGTCATTAATATAGTCGCTAACTGAATGAATAACTAAAAATCTTGTTTTCTACATGAATGGTTATGGTTTTATATGTAACTTGTTCCCCCAAAAGAGAGGGGTGGACAATACACACAACCCAAAGGCTTACAGCTTACTTGGTCAAAATACACGTATGGTTTTAATCATATACAAGAATTGTACTTCTGTAAACGTATAAACGATTTTGAATAAAAAAGTATAAATTTTCTTGAAGGATGCAGATAGTTGTTGCACTAGCTGATTGAAACAAAAAAAGCAGAACATTTTTCAATGATGAATCAAGCATTAAACGATCATAATCAGACACAACAGTTTCTTAGAATCCAACACTGGTTTAACGTAAGAAACAACTTGAATTTAAATTAGCAATATATACAAGTTATTTGCTTGTCCTGTCCTAGTATATGTGATATGATATGTTGTTCTGGCTTAGGGCCTAATAATATGTCAAACAGGAGCTATTTCTACTTTTTGAATGGAGCTGATCGTCATCATATCAAATCAAAAAAAGGTGGGGAAGACATACCTACCAGTTTTGCTTGTAAACTCTTGTTTCCTGTCCTCGCCATAGCTTAGATGATCTATGGGGGGAAAAAGAGAGAAAATTTCTTTAGTGCTCCTAAGATTAAAAGGATAAGCCAAGGAGAAGGCAAATGTGTTAGTAATGAGAAAAGGGAGAGCTTGAAGGCTGAAAAACAATAGTCCACGACTGGTAGTTTGTTGGTTGGACTAGTAAGTAAGCTGATATGTATAAAACTTTTTCTTTGAAATTATCCACGACTTATATTTTAAATTTTGCTAAGGTCCATGAGTTAGCTTTTAAATTTAATCAAATTTATATCTAGTTAAGCTTTTATGATTATAAATTAGCAACACTGTATTTAATATTTTTGTCCTTTTCATTTTACGAAGACTTTTTTTTTAAAAAAATCTTACTTTTAGTCTTCAAAATTTGATCATATCATCCATTAGTTTTTGTATTTTACAGAAAATTTGTTTTAGTTTTTTTTTTAAAAATATTAATATGTCTCTTTCAAACATATTAAATTGTAACTTTCAAATGTTTCACTTTGTGTTTGTTTTGATCGTATTCTTCAACTTTTGTTGTTGTAGATTTATTCTTATGTTTTCTTCTAATTTTATTTGTTTATTTGCATGACATATTTATGTTTTAACAAAAATTGATATTTTCCTTCTAACATAATTTTTTTTTAATAATGGTTTTTACAATTAGAATAGGTTTTTACATGGGTGTTATATTGGGTTACAGGTAAAGAGACGAAAAAATAGAGAATAATGGTTATCATTTCAATAAAAAATAAAATAAAAATTTCACAAAATGTCATATAAATTTTAAAGATTTATCTCTTTTTATTTTATTTTCATTTAAAAAAAAGGAAAATGTCCATTTGAGTCTCATTATGATTGATTTCTATAAAAGATGTTCGGGAAGAAGAATTAAATTATTAAATTTTTTGAACTGAAAACAATGAAATAGTTTAATATATTTGTACAACACTTAAATATTTCACTCTTAATATATATGTAATAATGTAATAAATGTATAACTCTATCATTGTTTCACTCTCCCCGTCCTTCATCACATTCACTCTCACTTAAATATTCTCCTCATCATATATATATATATCATCTTCCAAATTCAAATATGCTTGTAACACGTATAAGACATATTCTCTAGTACTTTTAATATCAACTACATTATTTAAATTAACATTTTATCTTCTTTTTTTTTTAATATATTTAGTTCTACCTTTAAAAAAATTATAACTTGAGTTTCAATATTTTTAAATACTTAGTTTTAAAAAAATACTTAGCTTCCAGCACGTGTATAGGGAAGGTAGCAAAACTGCAGATTGGCTCGTTAAAGGGGAATCTCTTATCAACAAGCTAGATTTAACTATCTTGCAACAGTGCCGTAGTTCTCTTTTTGTTGTTTATTTTGTTCATGTTATTATGGGACTCTCTTCCACGAGCTCCTAGTCTTTTTTCTTTCTTTCTTTCTTTGTCTTTATTTCTCAATCATAAGAAAATAAAAATATTAACTCATTAACTTATAACGCTGTAAGAATCATGTGTAACTTTTATTTATTTAGTATGTTTTTAAATTCTTTTTCAACTAGTATAACGCTATTTTAAATAAATGATAGTTTACAAACATAATTTATAAAAAAAAATATATGTAGTTGTTCTATCAATTTGTTGTCAATGGACTCCCAACGTTTGACAACAACGAATAATTTTTTTTAAAAAAAATTAATATCAAAACAAAAAATAAATGTTTTGTGGAGGTTAAAAAGTTATTTAAGCCTAAATTTTACTATAAACTTATTTTCGAGTTAAATATTTTTAAATAAAATTATCTTGTGATAAATTAAAATTAGTTTTAAATAGTCGAAAACCAAACTATACCTACTGTGATTCCTACAAAATGAAATCAAGCAATAACAAAACATGAAATCAAGTTTGTTTGATTGTTACTTTCACTACTTTCATTTCATAACCTACTTTGCCATGAGAACAAGGGCCCTACTCTGGGACTTGACGTTGATTGCGCTGCTTTAAAACATGTAAAATGCATAAAAAATAAATCAAAAGTTATCCACCCTGCAATTTGTTCTTTAAAAAATGTATAACAAAATTCAAAAGATTCCCTCTCCTCCTTTCATTAAAAATATTTAATTATTATAAAAAGTTTTTTTTTTTTAAATTTAGAGTGTGTTTTTACTATAGACACATACAATTTAAATATAATTAAGTAAAAATTATTATATACAGTATCACATATCGCATCATTTTTTTATTATCAGAAATCAATTTTTAATTTAGTTTTCTATCAATGTTGTGTTTGATGGAGTAGAAATGGTGAAAAAATAGAAAAGAGGGAGAAAAAATAGGTGAAAAATGAAAAAAGTGAGACTGTTTCTAGTTGAGTGGAAATTGGTGAACTGAACCGCAAGAAAATTAAAATCGGGACGCTTGTCTTAAATTTTGTGACGATTTTTTTTTCTTCTAACAGTTCAAAACCATAAAAAAAAATGCAATTACAGATATTTCATGCTCTCATGATCAATCATGTGAATAAAAAATCACTAACGAAGGATTTTTTATTTCTCTTAAATCAAACACATTTGAATTTTCTTTATATCTCAATTATTTTGATTTAATTTATCTATTTTTGTCTTCTCTATATTTATCTATTCTATTTCTTCCCTGTCACACAATGTAAAAAATGAGAGATAGGAATATAGTTGTTTGGCTAAATTATTAATTAATTTTGTTTGTTTATTTAATTATTTTAATTTGATCATTTATTATTAAAAATTAATTTAATCCCTTAATTTCTAAAATTGATGCAACATTGTCAATTTTGTCCAATTGTCGGAAACAACATTAATTGCATGTATACGTGACACAATAAAAAAAAAAGTAACATAAATACCACATAAGACACCTCTATATATTATAAATTTAAATAGCGTTAATGGGATGCATAAAAAAAAATAGCGTTGATGGGAAGGGCATCATTGTATTATTTTTAAGATTAAAGGTCTAAATTAAACTTTTAATAATAAGAGAACTAAATTGAACAAATTAAATTAAAAGAAAAAGATATTTAGTCATATTTTTATAGTGTCTCCCCTCTCATAAATGGTGAATATGTAAGTATTTTCTTCCTTTCAAAAAATAAATGTAAGTTTTTTCTTAATAAATCATGTCGAAGTTTATGATAGATATCTTATAAATTGTGGTATTTAAGAGATTTTCATTATGGGCTAAGGAAATGAGGGGGAAATATTACATAAAAAATTGTTGTTTTTATTTAATATTACAAATGTGTGTGTTCAGCAAATAGTTATATGGTCCCCTAC
This sequence comes from Glycine soja, assembly GCF_004193775.1. Classification (NCBI taxonomy): domain Eukaryota; kingdom Viridiplantae; phylum Streptophyta; class Magnoliopsida; order Fabales; family Fabaceae; genus Glycine; species Glycine soja. Next base: position 3,078,461 of record NC_041009.1, read on the forward strand.
AGTACTTGTAGATCTTGAGTTTGGAAAAAGCATCTGCGAGTCTGCGACGTGTGCAATCTACCATAGTAAATCTTAATTTTCCCACGTATGCTTGCCCTTCATGATCTTTTTCAAGCTGTGAATTGTCCCATACAAATTTATCATTATTTCTCCATTGATGAATTATCCATGCACGTGCATGTTGAGTCATTTTCGTTTATTATTTTTTTTAAACATAAAAATATTTTTCTTAGATAAGTCCAATCAAACACGAATTCGATATATACGAGTTTTTGAATATATCTCGATTCGTTCACTATAGTTATTATTATTATTATTAGAAACCGCATTAATTAATACCAAATAAGTTAAATATAATGAAAAGAGAAAAAGGAAAAAAATATAGAAAAATAAATATATTTATAAGTTGTTTACTCATGTTTGATTGGACTTGCGATTGGGAAACCATGTGGAGTATAATATTTTTTTAACCCCTAAAATACAACGAGAAGAAACAAATAAGTCCCGCATCACGTGAGAGAGGAAAAAAAATTCTCAGGAGAGAGAAAAAAAAATAGATAAGCTCAAAAAGGATTATTTTCTTTATCTTAAGCAGAAAAAGACTTTCACGTGGATCCCAGGTTAATTTTTTTGTCCTTCCCCTGTTTTGTCTCCACAAGCAAATAGCAAATAGCAAAAGATGGTATTCTAAAATATTTAATAATATTTATATTTTTTTAACACTTTCCTTATGCAAAAATATAAAATTACTTAATTTTTTTTAAAGAATTAATTATATTTAATAATAATATACCACACCATAACTGTAAAAAACTTTTTGATTATGACTTTCTTTTTTCATAGATTAAAAAAAGTATAGCGCATTTGGTTAATCTTTTTATTTTAAGGAATGGGGTTTTATAAGTTGAATAAATATTTTTTTAATCTCGAAGGAGATTTCTATTTAATACTGTGTCTGTGTGTGTGTGTGTGTTTTAAAAGAAAAGTTACCTCGAGAAAAGGCCCTTGAATTGGTATATGAGCGAAGTTTGTGCTCTAAGATTTTTTGACCTCGTAAGTTTTTCAGTTTTCACCGCCGTCACTCATGGCTTCCCAATCTCAGGTTCAGATGAGCAAGCTCCGTGTTTCGGTAATACCGGAAAGTGACAGTGGCAATGGAACGACGTCGTCGCCCAAAGGGCAGTGCCTCTGTTCTCCAACGACACATGAAGGCTCCTTCCGGTGCCGTTTTCATCGCTCAGCCACAGCTTCATCATCTCCACCTTCTTGGATGAAACGCTCCAACAACAATTAGCCACCCCGTCGTCGTTTATGCCTCTCTCTCCATTGGTTCGTGTCTATGTTACTCATTTTGTTTATCCATAATTAACTACGTACTTTCAGAATTTGCAATGTGCTAAATTCTATATGAGTGATCATATAAATAATTAATTAATGTTGTGTAGCTCCAAATTGCCACGAATCACTATTTAACTTGTTCTGATCAATCGTCTGTGTATTTTGCACATGTCTTTCTCATCTTTCCAAATCATCTATTTCTTTTGTCTCCTCGCACTCGATCAAATGCCAACATATAACTAATCTGAAAAAAAGGATTTTCTCTTTTTTTGGTATGAATTTAAGAGGTTTTTCAAATTCTCTTAAATTACAGACATATAACGTACTCCTTAGAATTCTTCTTAATATCGCCCAGATATTTAGATCTGTGATTTACCTACCCGGCCCCAGTTTTGGTTAAAAAGCGGATCCAAGCTAGTTTTCAAATTTTACTTAATTTGTAGCATGATCCATAATTCTATTCACGCATTTTCGTCTTCCTTGTTTTGTCTGAGGTAGTAGATTATTCCTCTGGTCAGTTTCATCTTCCTTCTTTAATTTTTCTGATTTATAAGGATAAACAAGAGAGATATAAAAAATAACAATAAATGTGATAAATCATATGTTGGGAAATAAAGAGAAAGATAAAAAGGAAAACAAGATAAAACTGAGATAAAATAGAACATCAATCCATGTTAATAATAACCTTTATGAACTTTATTTAGATAACAAATGTTTTGAGTGAAATAAAAAAAAAGAAGAAAAGATAAAATAAAAACAGTTGTGAAATTTTAGTCCTTCCGTTGGATGGATATATTAAATAGAATTGTGTTCATTTATTAAATAGATAAACTACAATTATCATACATAAGAGATTTAATTGGCGTAATTAAAATCTGAAAAACTAAAAGTGTACAATATTAATGATATCTAGGAAACTCAATTAGAATAAATAAAACATAGTGGTAAATTGGATAATTTTAATATCTAAGGGATTAAAAGTTCAATTAAATCTAACATAAAAAAGTTTACATTTTTTAAATTAAATTAATTTTAATTAATATATAAAAAAATTACCCATTTCTTTTCTAAACAAGTAAAAAATTATCTCTTTTATTTATTTCTATCTATTTAAAGAACATCTATTTTATTTTTCTTTTAAATACAGAAATTAAAAGGAAAAGCTTTTGTGACTATATAGAAAAAATAAGTCGTTAAATCAAGAGATAATTTTGATAGAAACTTGCCAATACGTAAATAAGTAATATAACGAGAGGGAAGAGGATTGAGCAAAAATATTTTTGGAAAATTTAGTCTCTGGTTTTCAATCGGTCATAACCGATAACTCCAACTCCAATCAAGTTACAAAATACCCTCTCTAGATAATTGATTAATTGTTTGAGGAAATTTGACAATAGCCAATGAGTAATATGTTACTCTACAGAAATCGAAACTTTTATTAGAGCTCAAAACCGAACCGGAAAAAAGTAAAATAGCCACTGAATTTAGTGACCAACAAAGTCAGTCGCTAACCTATAAAAACAGAGACCGATTATAGACTGACACAATAATTTAGTATTTTGTAAATAAGTAAATTTAGTTAAGTCTGCAAGTGAATCTGCAACGGACCATTTTATTAGCGACTGAAATATTCGGTATCAATTTAGCAATTGAACTCTATTTTGGTCTCTAACGGTTAGCAGATTGGTCTTTTGCAATTATTTATTTTGGTCGCTGATTTGATAGCTAAGTAAGTTAGCGACTGATGTTTACAATATCAGTAGTTAATGAGCTTTTTCATGGTAGGGGCTATCAAAACAAAGTTGCCTAACCCAGCTCGGCAGGCCAAATTGGCCCACTTTTTTTTTCACCCCATCAATTCAATTTAAATTTTAGAATAAAAGAAACAAAAATATAGCACCACGCTTGGTACTTTTTGACAACTCTAGTCTTCTTCATCCTTCAGAAATATTTCGTGTTAATTTTTATATAAAACCCATTTTCCAAACTTAATCATGCCAAAGTCATCATCAATTTAAGACATATAATCAAAATTACCTAAGACTAAGACAAAACAAATAGGGGAAACTACTCCATTCAAAATTGGACATCCAGTGATTGGCACACATTTAATTACCATTTCTATTAGAACCCTATTTTGAAAATTATCCCAAACCTATAAGGCTTTAAACAATACCCAAATTCTTAATGTAAAATGTGGTTATGAAAATGGGTAATATGTACTTAAGAGAGAGAGGAGAACTAAACAAAACAATTTTTGTAATTTTTAAAATTGTCTCTTTTTCAATGTTTGATCAAAATGATGAGTTTTTGTTTAGTTTATAGCCTATAATGCCTAAGAATGCAACTTATCTATCTGAAATTCTAACTGTAACGAAAGCTTCTAATGCAAATGGTGACAACTTCTAATTTTTTCACAACCAATCTTTGATGCAACAAGGAATGCAATTCAGAATCCAATATAATCACAAATATCACAATAGAAATTCAATATATCAAAATGAACCAATAAGTTGCAAAATCATTTGCACTATACCAAAACAATCATATTGATATCAAGAACAATTCCAATCAACCAAAAATCTGATGAAATTGCAACCAAAAAATAAAATAAAAAAGTTCCAATAGAATACCCAATTCAATACCAAGTGCTTTTTTATATTCTTAAGTTTTTGTCACTCCTTCTCACTTTGCTTATTTACACTCTTTGGCGTGTGACTTTGGCGCAATTCTGGCAGGAGAACAATAAAATTGGGATAGAATTACAATGAGATTGAGCATGTAAACTCGCTAGCAGCAAATATTGGAACAAACAAGTTGAGGTGGAAATTGTTGTGGATGAAGCTCAAGAAAGAGAAGAAGAAGAAGAAGCTTTTTGAGTCTGCATCACCCTTTCAGGTTCCTTATGATCAATACACTTACTCTCAGAATTTCGATCAAGGGACTGCACTTGATGAACCAGATGATCTTTCTCTGTTCGGTTTGCTGATCCTTCCATGGTACTTGTTTTGCGTGGGAGTTTAAGGCAAGGCTAAGGAAATTAAATTGAAACGCTGCTATCTCTTTACAATGCTAAATGCTCATAGTTATGTCTGTATATATATATATATTTTGCGTGGGAGGGGGTTCTAATGGTTTTCTTCATTGTAATCCCATTATTGTGTTTATGCGTTTTTGTGTGTGTTTTTAATATTTTTGAGAGCAGAGGTCCTTGGGTTTGTGCGAAATTGCAACATCAATGACGCCGTTGTTACAGACTTGCGAAGGTGAGGGAGTGAAATAGGCGCGTCAATGATGGTGTTCGGGTTGTTTCCAAGCGCTGCGATGTTGTTTGTGACTTGTGAGTCCAAGACAATAAATTTATGTTATTAATTTCACTAATCAACATTTTTAAGAAGAAAAAAATGAAAATTAATGAATAAATCAAAATCCTTAATTTTTAAAAATAAAAAAATCAAATATCTTAATTAAACTTTAGAGATTAAAACCGTGGATTTATAAGACTAAGAAATCAAAATTATAATTAAATTTATATTTTTTTAACAATATTTTATTATTTATTGAACAAATATGTAAAATTTTTATTATTTTATTTTTACTTTTTGGTAGAGAAAAATAGAAAAAGAAAAAGCTCACCCATTCTTTCCAGTCTTCCACACTTGCAGTAGTATGACAAACCCAACGTGAATCCGGAACTTGAAGCTACTCAATTTTTTCCTCCTCTTAACGGTTAATTAAATTAGGGTTTTCGATTTCGGTTTCAGAAGAGACTTAGCACTCTCCAATGGCGACGAGGGTCCACCAATTCTTCGACGAACTCGAAGCGAAGAAAACCATTCTCGCCAAATGCACCGACCTCTTCACCACCCTCTCCACCCACTTCTCCTCCCTCCAACACTCCGTCGCCGAGAAATCCCAATCCCTCGATTCAAAGCTCCAATCTCTCGATTCCCTCTCCAAAGAAACCCTCGAATCCCTCCACCGCCGCGAGACCTCCATCCCGGAGCGCGAGTCCTCCGCCGCCGCCCGCATCAAGGAGCAGAGGGAGGCCGCGCTCGCAGAGCTCCTCCGCGCCACGCCTCCCCCGGACCCCGACCTCTCCGCCACGCTCAAATCCCTGTGGAGGAAGATGGACGCAGCGGCGCTGCTGCGGTTCGTGGTGTCGAAGCGGAAGGAGTCGGCATCACTGCGGGCGGAGATAGCGGCGGCGATGGAGGAAGCGGTGGACCCGGCGCGGCTGGTGGTAGAGGCAGTGGAGGAGTTTCTGAAGAGCAAGGTGGCGAAGTCCGGGGTGACGGATAAGAGGTGGGCGTGCGGGCTTGTGATACAGGCGCTGATGGTTTCGTCAGAGTCAAGGGAACATTCTAGAAAGATCGTGGAGAGAGCCGTTGCGGTTGTGGAAACGTGGAAGGAGCATTTGGATGGGGAATCAGAGAGTGGTGCTGCCGAAGTCGTCATGTTTCTGCAGATGGTCGTGTGTTTCGGATTGAGGTCTAGGTTTGATGATGACTATTTGAGGAACTTCGTTATGCAATTTGCTTCTAGAAGGGACATGGCAAAGCTTGCTGCTTCCTTACAATTCGGCGACAAGATCATAGGTTCGTCTTTTCTTTGCCTATTTACGTTGAAATGTAGGTATACAGATGACTTATGATGTAATAGGAAGAGAGATACAGACAAGTAATTAGTGTTGATGGAGTGTTTCATGTCTGAATATTATCACTCAATATTTTATAGACGAAAATGCAAGGAAGCTGGAATTTTATGGTAGTGATGGGTTGGGAAAATGGAAAGTCTTATAGTAAATCAGTAGGAAAGGGTGACTGCCAAAAGATTTTGTGATGGTGGTAGTGGAGGTGGAAAATGGTGGGAATGGGCTAAGAAAAATTAGTAATTGAGTCATTTAGGGTTTGAGTAGAGAGTTTACAGGTTTTCTGCTTACATTTCTGAGCTTAGGGAGTCTTGTTGGGAGCTCAAATATACCTGGGTTTTCTGCACATAATCATAGTTTAAACTTGGAAGTGATTCCTGTGTATTAGCTTATTTTCATATCCCTAAGTATGTTGGTATGGTATTTTTTTTTTAAAAATATTCTTCAGTTTTTTAAGAGGAAGGGAATTCTGATACATTACCAAGAGTTAGTATGGAGAGCATAATTTAGAACAGGGCTATGGGGTTTTGGGTCATCAAAATTTTAAAATACAGTGGAGCTGATTGAAATTTAAATATTTTTCTTCAAGGAGTTTGCTTGTTTCTTTTCCTTTCGAAATAGATTTTATTGACTTATAAGCATTTCTTTGTGCCACCCTGCTGATTTTCTCTTTCAATGTTGCATCTGCTCATTGGTAAATGTTAACATGCCAGAGCCTCCTACTTGCTATGTTAGCTATTACCTTTCTGCAACCTTTCATCAAAATATCTTGATTTCCTATACTTCCAAAAATCCTCCTCAATTTTCCCATTACACCTACCCTTGTAGACATGTAGGTGTAGCTGTCTAACGAGTTAATTTTTCTCTGTAATAAAGTCACCATAAGACATAGCCTAAATGGCTAAATCAAATGTTAAGAGAAATGCTGACCAAAAAAAAATGTTAAGAGAAATTCAGTTGTGTTATCCTATACAGATTTTACCTTGTTTTTGATTTATTTGACACTCATTGTCATACTTTTACACTTCTCATTGTGATTCTTCTTTTTTGGCCAATGCATACTTATTTGCATAGACTAATTAAAGCAAATGATTTATGCAGATATTATAGATGAACTAATTAAAAATGGCAAAGAGATAGAAGCTGTTTATTTTTCTTCAGAATCTGGTTTGACTGAAAGATTTCCTCCAATCGACCTACTCAAGTCCTACCATCGGAACTACAAAAAGAATGTTAGTGCCATATTCAAAAAGGGAAACAACAATCATGCTACTATGGTCTGCATAAATACCTTTCTATTCTAATTCAGTTTCATTAGTGTGTTTATGTTAAATAAAAAAGAATGTATGCCATTGATGGATTGCATTGTTAAATCTGTCTCTATCATTTTTTAGGATGATTCAAGCACTTCGGAGTTGAATTCCATTAAGGCTATAATCAAATGTGTAGAAGATCACAAGCTTGAATCAGAATTTAACCTTGATAATTTGAGGAAGCGAGCTACCCTTCTGGAGAAAGCTAAGGCCGAAAAGAAAAAGGGTTCAACATCCAGAAGTAAACCTCAGAACAAGCGAGGCAGTGGATCCAGCTCTTCACGTCCAGCCAAATCAGCCAAATTTAACAGTGCACACTCATCATCTTTCAGTCGCAGGAACCTGGCACCTTCTCTACAACCCAGTCCTGGTGCAAGATTTTCTGCTCCATTCAACTACCCCAGCCAAACCATATACAATGGTGCAACTGCTAATCCTTATGCAGCAACCTATGGAACTTCCCACACTCAAAGCCCGGCTGGAATAACACAACAGCACTACTCTATTCCTGTTGACAATTTGGGTCCGTCTGGTTACCGGTCTAGTGGTTCTTATTCAGGACAGACTAGCTATGGCCTATACGACTACAGAAATGGTGCTCCTCCAACTTATCCACCTCCATACTCAGTAGATGAAACCACCTACAGGGGATAAGTTTTCGTCCTACGTATCCTTTTTCTTCCCGTTGTTTACTTTAGATGCTACTTTCATTTAGTTTACTTCCTGTTTTGTGATGCTAAAATTGGAAAATATAATAGGTTCCTGGGAATAGTACTTATTCAAATACATAGATATATGATGCCAACCGCAGACAAGGCAAAGTTCGTTCTTTTTTTTTTTTTGAAGTTTTGACTTTTTCTTTTTGAATGTAATTAATTTCCCCTTTTCTTCGCTAGAGCTATTAGTCAGAGGTTTGTTTCACCTTTTCCTTTTATTTGTTATAGGCTATTTTCTACATTTTCATGCCGTTTCAATGTATTTCCAAATTAGCGTCTAAAAGAACTGCTAAAAATGCTATTCTAGTTATAACTTATACTTTTAATTTTTAATCGCAATAAAATGCAATCAACATATCTATTACATCATGAGTCTATGTTAACTAACGTTCAATCCCTGAAAATGAGGAAAAGGCTTTGTTGGGATAAATGAATTTCAGTTTAGGAATCTACAGCTTAAAAGAGATTAGTCTCGGGAATATTTTTCGTGCATAACAAAACATTTGTTACAACACATTGAGACATAAATTTTCATAAACATGTTAAATACTCCTTTAGATACAAGGAGAAAGCAAAGGGTAATACAAAAATGTATTTAAATAGACTAACTTCTGTTAAAGTCATTGTCAAAGAATCACCGAGAACAGACAATGACCTTGCAGAGGGTAATTGTTTATTGTACTCTCACTATTGCATCCCATATTACATTCCGAAAAATTCATTTGAGAATGTAAATTTACATTTTAGAATGGATTTTTTGAATTTTTATGAGAGGTGCATGAGTAAGAATGTAGGAAATAAATTTTCTTATAGAGGCATGGTCCAAGTCCAAGGCCCACCAGCGTATTGTGCGTCTTGGGCTTTTTAGTTAACAGACATTGAAGTATTCTTGTTAATATCAATCTCCTAATAAATCTTTAGTATTTTATATAAGAACCATTGAAAACAATTTTATATCTTAATCATGAGAAATATTATCATTTTAAAATGATTTGCTAATTTTATTATACTCTTAATTTATTGTAAAATTTATTAATAGTTGTTTACTTATTTTTTATAAAAGTAAATATATTTATTAGACTATTAATAATATAAGTTATACTTATTAGTAGAAAAAATATTTCATGAATTACAAATAATATCATTAAATATAACCATTACTTACGCCAATAAATATAACCTAACGAAATCGGCTTGGAGTCAGACGACCACGTAACATATCAGGAAAGCAACGCATTTTATTATACTCATCCCGATTCATTATAATTGATTAATTATAGTATGAGAAAAAATTATCTTAATATAATTATTATTTTAATTTTTTAATATGATATTAATTAATTTTTCATTTTAATGTAACATTAATTATTTGTTTCCGCTTATACATCAATTGTTGTATAAGAAGAAATGTAATATTAATTTTTTTAGGTTAATTTTATAAAATTATTATTTTTATTTCTTTTATTTAATTATTTTTTTCTTGATATGTATAAAAAAATTTAAAACGATAATTATTTTGGGATGGAAAGATTATGTTATGATTTAGCACACTCCAGAATTTTTGCAGCAGCGTTTAGTTTAATGTTCAATTATTGATATATATCTTGAGAAAATATAATCTAACAAGATTAGTTGGATAACAGCTCACATGTGTCGGTTATTTAAAACAAGTAAACAATTATATATACATCAAATGTGTTTGACATTCTAACATACAAAACAATACTTTTAAGATATGGATGATAATGATAATAATAATGATGATAATAATGATAATGGTGATGTTAGTAATCATGATGACGATGTGTAGTGATGATAATGACAGATAATATTTATGATGATGACGATAATAGTGAAAATGATTGTGATGATGATAACGGTGAGAATGATTGTGATAATAATAATAATAATAATAAAAAAAAGTGTTATGGTCAAATTTTGAAAAATGATTTTTTAAAAAAAATTAAAAATCAAATTCATGAAAAAAAATCTTGATTTTAAAAACAAGTATAAAATGAATAAAAAAATTAAAATTTATTTCAACTCCATTTTTATCAAATACATTTTATTTTAAAATTATATTTGAAATGAAAATTAAGAAGTCTTGCAACTGCCTCAAACGGATCCTAAGTAAATGATTTTTTGGTAGCAGGTGAATGAATCACAAACCCGGTTCGTTTGACTAGTTATCATTGTAGGATTATTATACTCATCCTCAAAATTCTCTCTCTTGGGGATACATAATTAATTTGCTGGAAAGAGAAAGATATTTATTTTATAAGACTTCAATAGATCGGGTTAACATGCTGCTGGTTATAATGTCTTTGTCATGTCGTGCAACTGCTTGAAGTTTCATCTTTTATTTTTTCACTCAGTTGAAAATATACTGTATTATAACGTTTTCCCTCTAAGAAGAAAATGAAGCACTGACTTAGTCATCCAAATCCCAATTTTAATTGCAAAGCCGCCTTGGAAAATCTCGTCATGACGTTTCTGAACAAAGACACAATTGTTTGCTTATACAATTTTTTACTTTAAGAAAAAGATTATTCGCTTTGTGATACTCCTTTCCTTGGCCTATAAAGCTAACATCACAAAATATCATATTCATACTTATATACCATACAGTAGGACGACGGTTCCGTTCCGTGAGAGCAACTCCACAAGCATATCTACTAATATATATTTAAATGAGAAAAAAATTATTTACTCCAAAAGTAACTTTTCTTTATCATTTATTTTCTCAAAATCTAATAATTGTAATATATAACAAATTTTAACCATTAGATTTCAAAAAAAATAAATGATAAAATAAAAAATAAATCTAAAAAAATTACTCTTGAAACAAGCGGATTCCTCCTCTTTAAATATATATTAGATAAATTATACAAGCCGGAGAGACACCTAACACACTCAAACCGAACACATCCTTCAGTCATGTATCCACATATACCGAACAATACGTTTCGTCCTTCAATGCATGAGCAACAAGCATCATTCAGCTGCAATTATCACCACTAAATTTGCTTAAGGATAATCACTCAATTAGGGACACCTAAGCATGATTAAAAGGAGTATTGCTCAACTAGTAATTATTGTGTGATAGACACATAGACCCAAGGCCCAACAAGGTTAGTATAAAAAGGGGTGAATCCTCGAGTAAGGTGAGTGATTCATTCTCACCTACTCATTATATATATCATTAATAACTCTAAGTCGAACCCTCACTTGAGCATTGCAGCATTTTGCAGGTATTCTTCCCTCTGCTCTGTCAGATGCTCATGCACCTGAATCTTCGACAAGGAACAACTAGCAGATGACCCTTCAACTCTAGAGATCCTTCAACATAGTAGAAGGCCCTTTGGCAAAAGGACGAGTACTCGATCCATTTGTGACAATAACAATTTGGCGCCCACCACGAAGCCAGGTAACATATATCCCGACCCTGAGAATTTATGACTATAACAAGAACTAAAACGAACATAACAACAATGGAGCAACCGACTAATCACCACAACGAAGATGTTCGATAGAAGACCAGACTGACCTGTTTTCCATAGTCAGGAGACTACAAGCTTAGGTCTCCGACATGCAAAAACACCATGCTGAGGAAATTGTTGCCCTTTCGAACAAGAACACCATCTTCAAGAAGCACATAGGTCCCGACAACCTGAGGCTAACCCGTCAAAAGAAGGGGAGGTTGAATCAACCGCCATAGGCTTACTTAGAGCCATTAATATGAATGTGTGTTCGAATGCTATTTCCTCGACTTGCAACACCCTTGGAAGATAACTGTCATAGTTCAAGAATTCGTTCGTCCCTTCGGCAATAAAAGCGCATAACTGTCACGAGAGGTAACCATTTCAACATGTCATAAAGACCTTCATTTCGACCGAGGCCAAAAAAGGGCTTAGGGGGCTAGTATACCGGATAAAGTACACGATCAGGCCGAAGGGATACCTAGCACACCCTTCAACCATGTATTCATATATGTCGAACAATACATCTTAGTCTTTAGCATACATGAGCAACAAGCATGATTCGACCCTGTTTATCACCATTAAATCTGCTTAAGGATAATCACTCAATTAGGGATACCTAAGCATGACTAGAAGGAATATTGTTCAACTGGTAATTATGATGTGACATGCCCTCAGACCCACCCCAGGCCCAACAAGGTTAGTATAAAAAGGGGTGAACCCCCAGCTAAGGGGATTGATTCATTCTCATCTACTCATATATATCATTAATAGTTATAAGTTGAACCCTCATTTGAGTGTCAAAGTGTTTTTTTAGGTACCCTCCCCTTCGCTCTTCTAGATACTCATACATTCAAATTCTTGACAAGGAACAATAGACAGATGATCTTTCGACTCTAAGACCCTTTAACACAATAAAAAATCCTTCTGTAGAAAAATGAGTACCCAATTCATTTTGTAAGAGGAACAAAATATATGTTGATATATAATTATATACAAAGTACTAAGTTAAAGATAAAGTTCACATCAAAAGTAAAGGTCAAAGTATAAACATATAGTGAAACCCTTTGTCAATTATCATCTAGGAGTGTTTTTTTTGCATAATCAATTTCAGCCTGTCATCATCATTGACTTAAACCAGAAAAAAATAGAATCGTTGAAAGATGTGTGTATAAAGGATAAATTAAAAATCTTAAGAAATAAATATTAAAACACAATAGTATGAGAAACTTTTTTCAGCCATTACTCAATGAATCACCTTCTTTTCCTAGTCTTGACCATAAGGGATTGCTTTTTACAAACAAAGGACCCCACGTGGTGAGTGGTAAGACTAAGATTAGTGTTGGGCAATGAGGTCTTTATGCATTTTTCCATTGTCGTTTTGTGAGCAAAGTCAATTTCATTTCATAAATCTCATCATTGGTTACGATCCTCGCCATTGTTTTAAGACTATCATCATCGCCGGCCACTTCAAAGGATCAATTATCATTTTTCAATTTCAAAAAAAATTATAACCTATAACCCTTGTAGTAGTGATAACGAAGACTAAGAGCATTGAGCGTAAGATCCAAAAATTTAAACCTTATATTCTATGCAGATTTCCACCATTCCATTCAAGTTGGCAGCATCGATGACATTGATGTTTCTTCCCATGAAACTATGTTCCTCTATTGGCCTGTTTTTCCTTCTTTTTTTTAAAGAAAAAAAAATCAAATTTGTTCCATTTAATGTTAAAAATTGGATTTTGCATATGACTCATTTGGTGATTCTCCTTCCAGTGACTATGCTTTTGTTGAATATGAAACTGAAAGGGAGTGCGACGAGTATTATGGGGATGCAACATGTTAAAGCTTTGTTGAAGTTTAACTTATAAAAGAAGAGCAACACCTTGTTAGCTTCAAGTATGCACGACAAGAAGAATAAGAAAGTTGTTGTTAAGAAAGAGAAAGGAACTCTTTTTAGTCCATGTTTCTTATCTTCTTTTCGATATCCGTGTTGATGGAGTATAACTAAAATTTTGTAAAGTGATTTCCTACTGTTGAGACTAGGATAAGAAGGTGATGCATTGAGTAACAGATAAATCCAAAAGTTGTGAAAAGTTTCCCACATTATAGGACCTATGCCCCTTTCCCATGCTAGAAGGCATCTTAGTTCAATATAGACATGGCAATGGGGCCGGGCGGGGATGAATATTGTCTCTCCAATTCTCGATCCCAACTCCCCCAACATGTCCCATACTTGTACCCGATACTCGACGGTTTAAAATTTATTATCTCATTCCCGTACCCGTTGGGTATCGAGTATCCCTGACCCCGTCTCTTACCCGATTCATATTAGAAAAATAATTTTTTTTTGTAAAGAAAATATTTGAAATTTGATTTTAGAAAAAATAAATTGATTGTTAAATAATTATTTTTAACTACTTATATATCAATAAATTTATTATAGCACATGTGTCTACAAAAATTGTTAAGAAAAGAATATTAAATCATGTAAAAAATTTAAAATAAAATTAGCTAGTAATAAAAATTCTAGGTCTTTTGATTAAATTATGCAAAAATTCTAAAAAATTTAAGTGGCGGGGCAGGTCCGGGTTCGAGGTCGGGGTGAATGTAGTAATCTCATACTTGTACTCGTACCCGACTTTTGGTTATCGAAAAAAATCTGAACCCAAACCCATACCCGATCAACTCGGGTATTACCCATCAAAGTCAGAACGGATTCAGAAAGATACCCACGAGTACGGATTTTCTTGTCATGTCTAGTTCAATATTAAATTAAAAACTTGCAAAAATACATAAATATGATCGATGCTTATAAAAATAATTTTAAATTATCATTTAATTTAATAATGAATTGTCACTAAACTTTTTTTTTATAAAAAAAACTATATGAAAACATACCTAACCTAAGAATTCCTAAATAATTAATAATATAAAATTTATATAAACTCTTTGTTTTAATAATTAAAAAGGCCACGTGATCAACACGTTTCCCAGGGCTACCATACTACTTCCTCCTACAAACTTGCTGAGTTGACCCTGCCAAAGGGGACATATCAAATAAAAAAAACTTGGTAATTACAAGAAACGAAACAACTTATTAATGACCACGATTAAATTAAGAGCAAGGGATCAAATTAGTGTAAGTAATTAAAGATTTCGCACAGTTTCAGCCTCATTCACCCTCCTAACCTGGTCCTAACTTGTTGGCGGTGTTGCCCCATAAATGATAAATATAATTAGGTTAGGTAGTGTACGATTATAGTTTTTAAAAACAGATTTTAGGATAATAAAAAACCCAAACCTTTACGATAACAAAACTGAAATAAAACATGCTTTAAGTATATTTATCATTATTTTAATAAAAAAAATCTTCTCATTTTATTTCCTCTTCTTTTTTTCTTTTTCATTTTTTTTTGTCATGTCTCTCTTTTTTCTACTTTTGTAGTTTGTACAGTAGATAATTCGCTTTAAGTTTACTCTTTGCCTTTCCAAAATAGGTCTGTCCCTGGTAGTTCTAACTTCTAATTCAGAGGAGCAGATTTCATAATTGTCATTCTCCCAAATTTAAACATTATATCCAAAAGATTCTCTGTATATTATACCTATGATGATTTAAGTAATAAATTTACTTATAAATTATAAAACTTACTTTATAAGTATTATAGACATTGGATTTTACATAATTGCCATCTAATGTCGATTAATACGTGAGCTCCTTGTTTGTTTTATCCTTTGATGATATTTTATCGCATATATAACAGTGGTGCTAGCTTAGTCTGTTTGTATTACAATTAGTCTCAGTCCCCAACGACTGGTTCTGTTTTCTCTCTGCTGCTTCGATTCATTCACACAACCATGACTAGCCTTACTAATGGCGATGCTGGCTCCCTCAACAAGGTCCCCACGATCAAGTTCACCAAGCTCTTCATTAATGGAGACTTCGTTGACTCTCTGTCAGGTTCATTTTTCATACCTCTGCACTTTCTGTTGGTCTATCTTTTCTGCTTCTTCTAGCTTTCTATGCTCCTTTAATTTCTATTCCTTCTTCTGTATTTTTTTCCCCATTGATGTACCTGGATCAAATGAAATACACATGTTATTGTGGGTGTGACATAATTGAGGTCTAACTTATTTTAAAAAAATGACATATAACTTTAATCTTAAGCATATGATTAGAAGTTTGATTTTAAGGTTGTTCTGTATGAAAAAATTTATCATAAAAGGTCAACTCTTTAAATTGATCTCAAGAATTAGTCTTTCACTTCTTGTACTTGATTAAGCATTCAATTCTTATGTTCGTGTACATGAAAAAATATTTATATGAGACATCAAGTTAGATGAACAAGTATCTCGATAGATTAATATTTGACTCTTAGTAGAAGGATAGCCTTGATTCAAATGAAAAGAAATGAAATACACTTACAAGAGACAATATATTACCTCTATTTCAGGTCACATGTAAAGTCCTGAATTATGATTTAACTCTAAATAACGCGTATGTTTGGATTTTTGTCTGAACAAAAGTTTGTTTCTTGTAAGTTTGTGTTCAAACTATAATTTAGAGGTTAATTATCTATACTTGTTATAAATGGTTGTGTCAACAGTACTACGTATGGTGTCTCAACTCTCAACTGAGTCTTATATATATATATATATATATATATATAACGAATTTGTGTGTGTGTGTATATATATATATATATATATATATATATATATATATATATATATATATATATATATATATACATACTAATATGACTTTGCTAAAACTCTTGTTGTTGTTGAAAAAACAGGAAAGACATTTGAGACAATAGATCCAAGAACAGGAGATGTTATAGCGAGGATAAGCGAGGGAGATAAAGAAGACATTGACATTGCTGTTAAAGCAGCACGTCATGCATTTGACAACGGTCCATGGCCTCGCCTTCCCGGCTCTGTACGTTATTTTTTCCCTTCTCTTATTTAATTTATATGTACCAGGTGATTCATATATGATAATCATAAATATAAACAATAGATCTGTATTCCCCCTAATAGAAAAATAAAAATAAACCATAGATCATGTGTATAAATATAATTAAGATTACGGCGGAGTGCAGTAACTTCCCTTGGCTGAATGATTTTCCAAAGATATGGGGAATGGATTGACTTTTTCGATCTTTTTATATTTAACTTTAATGAATTATTAACGTAAAAAAATTAACATTTGTATTTTAAATAGTATATTTTCACAATATTTCACAAAACTGATATGTTTTTTAATTGGTAATATGATTAAAATTATTAAATACCATGTTCGTGTTGATATATATAATTATATGTATTGTAAAAGAATTGACATTAAAGATACATAGAAAATTACGTAAATCTTTTAATAAATATTATTATTACTCAAGCATGCAAAACCCATGTGATCCAGATTGTTATATGAATAATTAATATCAACGTTCTTATGTGATTTCTGATTATTTAATGCTAAACCCATGTGATCCAGATTTGTAATGCCGATTCTATAAATTTCAATTTTATTTAAAACACGACTATGCATAAGTTACAAGTCACTCACAGTGAGTTGGATTTATGCATTTAAATATGACTTACATTTTTTACATTTAATTTTAATAGTGTAAAAAAATTAACACTTATTTTATCGTATATTGCCGTATTATTTCATAATCTTGATACAATTTATATTTGAAATATATATAAATTTGTCAAATAATATGTCGATGTCAGCTTATATGATACTGTGAGAAGAATCACATGAAAAATATATTGAAATTTAAATACATTTATTAGAATAAATATTATTACCCCTATGATGCAAGCGTGACTAGCTATGTCGGTTAGGTTTAAATGTTACCAAATGTAAACTTAAAAAACACACATAACGAGACATGAATTTTTCTTAACAAATTTTTTACGTTCAAACGGCCGTTTGATGATTTTAAATATTTGAAACACACAATTACAAACTGTTAATAATTGGTTGACCCAATGACCCCTCCCCTAAAAATGGAAGAAGAAGAAGTAGAAGATGTTATAACGAATTTATATAGAAATTGTTGTATAAATATCATTTAGCAATGGAGTCATATTATGGCTTGAGGTAACTAGTGATGGGTATATACTTAAGATAAATATAGTTGGGTATAATCAACAGCTGTGAAATATTGATAAATTAAGAATTTTGAGTTTTGTTTAATATGATCATGCTTATATTTTCGGGACTTTATCGATGTTTTGACTTAGTTATTCCAATAAATATTTTTTAATCAGCCACTGGTAATCTTGTATGATCAAGGTTTGTTTGTAATAATCAGGAGAGAGCAAGAATATTGCTGAAATGGGCAGAAATAATTGAGGAAAACGCAGAAGAACTTGCAGCACTAGATGCGATTGATGCGGGGAAGTTGTACCATATGTGTAGGAATGTGGAAGTTCCAGCAGCGGCAAACACTCTTCGTTACTATGCTGGTGCAGCCGATAAGATTCATGGAGAGGTGTTGAAAATGTCTCGAGAGTTCCATGCCTATACATTACTTGAACCACTTGGTGTTGTGGGACACATTACTCCCTGGAATTTCCCCAATACCATGTTCTACATCAAAGTCGCTCCTTCTTTAGCTGCTGGCTGCACCATGGTCCTCAAGCCTGCTGAGCAAACACCCCTCTCTGCTTTGTTTTCTGCTCATCTTGCTAAATTGGTATCTGTTTCCTCTACACAAGTTATTACTTGTGCACAAAAGCTTATTATTTATTGAGTTTTCCTTATTTTGAAGGCTGGAATCCCAGATGGAGTGATCAATGTAGTGCCTGGATTTGGCCCAACTGCTGGTGCTGCATTAAGCTCACACATGGATGTTGATAAGGTAATTAAATTTACATGTCAAACATTTACAAGTGACATGATCTTAAATAATACTGGTTAAACGTTATATTAATCTATATATTTGATTATATGTTTCTTAACTTTGGTGGAATGTTCAGGTCAGCTTTACCGGTTCAACACAAACAGGCCGTGTGATAATGCAGGCTGCAGCAAAGAGTAACTTGAAACAAGTTTCACTTGAATTAGGAGGCAAGTCACCCCTCATAATTTTTGATGATGCAGATATAGACAAAGCTACTGAGCTAGCTCTACTAGGCATCCTATATAACAAGGTGAATTTGCTTTCAGGAAATCCTTTACTTTCAAATAGCATATCCTGTTAATTATGTCTCTGCTAACATTTAATTTCTTCCTATGTGACTATAGGGAGAAGTTTGTGTTGCAAGTTCCCGTGTGTTTGTTCAAGAAGGGATCTATGATGAATTTGAGAAAAAACTGGTGGAGAAGGCAAAAGCTTGGGTCGTTGGGGATCCCTTTGATCCTAAAGTTCAACAAGGCCCTCAGGTAAGAAAAATAGGTACTGGCACAATTATTTCTACACTAGTTCTCAAATATATATATATATATATATATATATATATATATATGTCGGTTATTTTCTTGTAACTCCATAATTTAATATTTCAAAAATTGCTTAGAAGCTTTTTCAAACAGAAATGAAGAAATAATTAAGATCCTCGTCTATTGGCGAACAATTTTTCTGTATATGGTAGGTTGACAAGGAACAATTTGAAAAAGTTCTTTCATATATTGAGCATGGAAAGAAAGAAGGAGCTACCCTTTTGACCGGGGGTAAAACAGTGGGGAACAAGGGCTACTTTATTGAGCCGACAATTTTCTCCAATATAAGGGTAAATTCCAAGTGCATAAAGTTATTAATTAATTGGGTATCTTCAGCATAATTAGATAACTAATCATCATGTTTCCTTTGTAAAATTTATTAACTACCCGTTTGTAGGAGGATATGCTTATAGCACAGGATGAAATATTTGGCCCAGTGATGGCACTGAAGAAGTTTAAGTAAGTTTATTTTAATGTTATTGTGTCATGTTTCTTGTTAATTACCATGGTGAAATCCTCATATTTATTATGTTAACTATTATGATATATGAACAACAGGACCACTGAGGAAGCAATTAAGAGTGCTAACAATACCAAGTATGGCCTAGCAGCAGGCATAGTGACCAAGAATTTGGATACAGCAAACACAGTGTCAAGGTCTATTCGGGCAGGCACTATATGGATCAACTGCTATTTTGCCTTTGGCGATGATGTTCCCTTTGGAGGATATAAGATGAGTGGATTTGGAAAAGATCATGGATTGGAAGCCCTTCACAAGTACCTACAAGTTAAATCTGTTGTTACTCCCCTTTACAATTCTCCCTGGCTTTGAATGTCTACTGCATGGATCTTGGAAAATGGTCCATTCTGGCCATTTCCTATCAATTTGCATCTGCCATGAGGCATGGAAATTCAGTTCTTGAACAGTGGTGTCTATTATATTGTCAACAAGCTGGCCTTTTCCTACTTTTCAGTCATGCTTTAATAGAAAATGTATGGAAGAAAAATAGTAATTTTATTTTTGTTTGGTTTGTAATTAAAAGGAAATATCAACACAATTTAACTTATTGCTTCAACAGAATATATGAATTGTTATAAATCTATATTTATTTTTTATTCATATTAATAATAATAAAAAAAGAAATAAAATCATCCATGAGTTTTATCTCAACAATTTCTACTCAAGCGAGTAAAATCCAAAAATTGGGATTCATGTACTTTTTAAATGGAAAAGACTTTATAAATTTAACAAATGTTAGATTATAAGTTTTATAATTTTAAATTTTTCACAAGTATTTATATTTCAATAAGAGTTTGTAGTCGTGACTAATAACAAATTATTTATAAATATATAAAGGTATAGAAGTTTCATTGGGCTTTTTTAGCTACAACACCTATTTAAAAATAAGAGAGAGAATAATAGAAGATTATAAATGATTTTGTATTATAAATGTTAATAAAAATTAATCCATAAACATATAAATTATAGTTTTTCATGATATTGTTTTAACTTTGCACCATAATTTTTATTTTACTAATTTACTAAATAATTTAACATGTTTTAATTTTAGAAGGACAAAAAATAAATATAAAAATAAAAATTCATAGGGATGAAAACCAATTTTTTTGATTTTATAAAAACAAAAAAATATGTTTTAGTCTTTTAAACAAATTAACTTTATATTATTTTCTCATTCCTTTCTTTTTTAACTCAAATATAAATTTTACTAAGAAAGATTCATCGAACTGGTAAGGATCAGAGAGTGCATCCCACAAGAATCCGAGTTTAAGTCTCATTGATGTAAATATAGGGACCTTACTTATGGATAATTTATTAATATCTTTTAAGTGCTTAATGGATCTTAAAAATATTATCTCAAAATTCAATTCACCTAAATTTTTCTTTAAAAAATCAAATATAACTTTAAAGTGAGTTGGCATAATCACCATTCCTCCATTGCATAATACCAACGTATCCTAAGAAGACATCCATTGCATAATACCATCATTCCGGATTGTTGTAAAGTACTATACTGATAGCTCATTTTTGCCCTTACGAAGAACTTAGTTATATTGCAAGCAGCCTTAAATTATCATTCGCGACATCCCATGGTATGTTGCGCTTTTGTTTTTTTATTCGGTGGAAAAATTTCAAAAGAAGAAATTATCCTGCACTGCCTCTAAACAGAAGTAGTGTGTGTTCATGGAAGGAGGGGGAGGGTGAATCCCAAATACTATATTAATTCTTTGCACCTTTCCAGAAGCACTATATTAATTCTTTAAATAAATAAAAGGCAAAATCACTATTTTAATTGTTTTTAAAAAATAAAAATTAAATGGGGTTAGGTGGGGAATGATTTAAATATTCTTAATGGAACTCTTATTAAACAATAATGATAGTATTATATTCTATTACCAGCAGGTAGCAGGTGTATCATTGGCGTTCCTTGCCTTTGCAAGAGCGCTGATTTCTCCACCTAAAGTCCTAAAGTTGCGCCAATTCATGTTCTTATCTTTGCATTGCATATATATATATATATATATATAGTCGTAATTAATCATATTGCAACATTCAGCGTACCGCCAGCGTCTCTACGACAATCTCCTTTCTCTCTAACTCATAACTCAGATGAGTTCCCTCTCTAATAACTCTAGTAGTAGCCACGGCAATTCCTTCCTCCAGATGCCCCCCATCAAGTTTACCAAGCTCTTCATCAATGGAGATTTCGTTGATTCCTTATCTGGTACTTGAATATTAAGACAAATTTAAATGTAATATTACAAGTATTGTTAATGCTATTTTTAATTTAAATTAGCTTTTTTTAATTATTACTGTCAATTTTCAATTATAAAAAAATTGTCAATTTTGACAAATAAAAATAAAAAACAAGAATGACAGTAACTATGAAATGTTGATGCGGGTTCACAATAATTAAGGATCTGGAACTAACTTTTATCTTCTCTTTAGTGTGAATTTAAATCCTCTTATGACCACTTTTTTGTTTGATAGACAGTTCTCCTTGAAGAGATCTTCTCACTTCTAAGGGATAATTTGAGTAGTTATAATTGAGTAAAATTACTTGTGATTTAGGTTTATGTAGTAATAATCATTTAGGAGTTTAAAAATATAGTGTATTGTTAATTATTTAGATTTGAAATATTTTTAAAAATTATAATTTATTTTGATTTCATCTAAATACAAAATAGGCGGATATATTTCTAACAAAATTGTTTGTGATTATTTATATTGAAATAAAAAAGGAAGGACATTTGAGACTATAGACCCCAGAACAGAAGAGGTAATTGCAAGAGTTAGTGAGGGAGACAAAGAAGATATTGATATTGCTGTTAAAGCAGCACGTCAGGCATTTGACTCAGGTCCATGGCCTCGCTTGCCCGCCTCTGTACGTTATTCTTTTTCCTTTCTTTAATTAAATATTTTTTTATTCTTCCTTTCTCCAACTAAATCATCCCCAATTTCTTACATTATAAACTTCAACATGTATTTTTTAATTTAACTAAATAATGAAAATTGTGATAATATATGTTTACTCAAAACTTTCGAAAGGCCATACTTGTATACATACCATTATCAATGACCTATTCGGCAATTCGATCTAATCGAGGCCAAGCAGTCCAATGTTGAACAAGATACTTATGAACTCATGTTTGACTTAGACGGAGTGTATATTGAGGAACAACAAACGAAACATCATTTGGTAGTCTAAGACTATTAACTGTTTGCGGGCTAGACATATATTTAATTTTTTGTATTTTACCATAAAAGCTAATAACACTTAATTATATGCATATAATCATGCATAATAACTGAGTAGATACAATGTGATATAAGACTACCTAATAATTTCTCAAAATAAACATATGTTTTGAGTATGCTTTGGTGGGAAAAACTTCTAGTTAGCTCCTAATTAGAAGAAGCATGTTGAGTATCTTAATTGAAATTTATATTTTAATTGTGCGATCATAAGTCTGACTTTTTTTTACAGCAAACATACGACTGACATTAAGCGGGCAATTAAGTGGAAAAATTCAATTGTAAAGTAAATATTGGAATGACAAATGTGAATGGAAAAATTTAATATTATTTAAGAATGAAAAAGTTAAACAATTTATAAATAAAAAAAAAAGGCTAAAATAAACTCACGTGTGTGGTTTATATGAAGATTTCTATGATATTTTATTCTTTTATATTTAGTAATAGAATAAATTTATTGTACTTTTGTGATTATTTATAATTTAATTGTTTATTTTCTTGTTTGAATTTTTCCTTCTATCACTTCTAATCCTCTTTAAAAATCTTAATTAATATTGACATCGTATGCTATACCAGGAAAGGGCAAAAATTATGATGAAATGGGCAGACCTAATTGATGAAAACATAGAAGAACTAGCAGCATTAGATACCGTGGATGCTGGCAAGCTGAACTATATTAATAAGGTTGTGGAAATTCCTTCAGCTACAAATGCGTTACGATACTATGCAGGTGCGGCTGATAAAATTCATGGTGAAGTATTAAAAATGAATGGGGATTTTCATGCATATACACTTTTGGAACCAATTGGTGTTGTGGGACACATAATTCCATGGAATGCCCCCAGCCTCTCGTTTTTCATCAAGGTTAGCCCTTCCTTAGCTGCAGGCTGCACCATGGTCCTCAAACCTGCTGAACAAACACCCCTCTCTGCCTTGTTTTATGCTCATCTAGCTAAGTTGGTATGTATCAACACATAGTTTCATTTCCTTATCAAACATATTTAGGCTAATTGTGTTGGGTTTGTCCCTTTTAAAGGCTGGAATCCCAGATGGTGTGCTTAATATAGTACCTGGATTTGGCCCAACCGCTGGTGCAGCAATAAGCTCACACATGGACATAGATGTGGTAATAAGAAGTTACATGTCAAATATTTACAAGTACTTACTATTCTCTTAATTGACTTGACTAATAAAATTTCAATTTCCTTGATTGTGTTGTGTATCTTCAGGTCAGTTTTACTGGTTCAATTGAAGTAGGGCGTGAAGTGATGCAGGCTGCAGCTAGGAGCAATTTAAAACCAGTTTCACTTGAATTAGGAGGCAAGTCTCCTCTCATTATTTTCAATGACGCGGATATAGACAAAGCTGCCCAGCTTGCTCTCTTTGGCATCATGTCTAACAAGGTGAAATTCCTTCCTTTCAAGGAACATCTTGTAATATATATATATATTATAACAATATAACAAGCATGTCAAATCAACTGAATATTCTTCTTATTCTTATTGGAAAAATGTGAACTATGTAAATTATTAAATCTTATTAATCAAAATTAAAAGAGAAATATAAATAATTTAATGTGCACGGTAAAATAATTATATACTGTCATTTAATCATAAATTGTTATTTGAATTATTTTAAGATAATTATCTTAAAAGTTAACACACTTATATGATAAATTATAATTGAATAAATGTGTAAAAGAATTTATACTATCGATGTGTAATCTTTTTTCTTAAATAATATTAAATGAGTTTTCAAGTGGTTTCCGGATATTAACTAACTTTTTATTTTCATCATCAATATGTGGTTGAATGAGCCATGTTTATAGTTGTAGCCAATAAATTATGTACTTCCTGTTTGTGCTTTCAGGGAGAAATTTGTGTGGCAAGTTCTCGGGTGTTTGTCCAGGAAGAGATCTATGATGAATTTGAGAAGAAGTTGGTGGAGAAGGCAAAATCTTGGGTCGTTGGGGATCCTTTTGATCCCAAATCCCTGCAAGGGCCTCAGGTAGGGACAATATATATGATAGCATGATTTTGTTTACACTCCTTCTAAAATATATTTGGTCCGTCCTTTCCTTTTTTTACTAGTAACTCGCTAAATAGGAAAATGAATTTTAGTAATTAGTACAAATTTATTTGGTCAAATATTATGAAATGACATTGTGTTATTTTTTTTTATAGATTTCCCATATATATTTTTAGGGGTGTTTGTTTTATGTCATCTTCTTTTATTTCTAAGAATGTGAGAAGAGAATAGAAATGAATATTCTCATATTTATTAGAAGATTTATTAGAAGGTTATGATAATATATTTTATTTTTAGGAAAATTATGTTCTCACGTTGTAAGTAGATTGTATTCCCATGAGTAGGTGGTGGGTATCTATATTTTCATTCGAACTAACTTTTAACTTTTTCTTTCACTTTTAGGTTTTTAAAAATTTTAATTATCTAAAATTTAGCTGTTTTTTAAAATTACTCAATATTAACCAAACATATTCATGATCGAGTATAATATAACATTCCTAGATATATTCTTGAAAATATGATTCCAGAAAATATAAAATTATACGGCGAAGCAAACGTTCCTTGATCATCATCCAGTGTATTTTGTCTCGTTTGGTCATGGTTGCAAATTCTTGAACTCTATTTTTGTACCATATTCTTCGTGTGAGATAACACAATACTCCAAGTATATAGTTCAAACATTTGAATAAATATACGTTTACTTTCTCTTTTATCCCATCTTCACTATATTTTTTGGTGAAATTTATCATAACTTGTTTTCTATTATAGGCTGACAGGAACCAATTGGAGAAAATACTCTCCTATATTGAACACGGAAAGAGAGAAGGAGCTACCCTTTTGACCGGAGGTAATACAGTGGGCAACAAAGGTTACTACATAGAACCTACAATTTTCTGTAATGTAAAGGTAAATTTTAATTTCATCAAAGTCTCAACCTCGGTATCTTCAGCATAGTTTGATAACCTCTAAAAAAAAGCATAGTTTGATAACCTCTAAAAAAAAGCATAGTTTGGTAACTAACCATCGTGCTTTTATTTTGCTTATGAAAACAAAAAACCTGTTTAGGAGGACATGCTTATAGCACGAGATGAAATATTTGGCCCTGTACTAGCGCTGATGAAATTTAAGTAAGTTATAGTTTAATTTAATGATTTTTTTTTATTGATGTTTAGTACCCATAAAAAAAGTGTATGTGGGTTTGTTCATGAACGTTGAAATTAAGTATGATATATGGTATGAACAGGACCATGGAGGAAGCAATTAAAAGTGCTAACAACACCAAGTATGGCCTAGCAGCAGGAATTGTGACCAAGAATTTGGATACTGCAAACACTATGTCAAGGTCCATTCGTGCAGGCATTGTTTGGATCAACTGCTATTTAACCGTAGGGAGTGACGTTCCTTTTGGAGGGTATAAGATGAGTGGATTTGGAAGAGATTTGGGATTGCAGGCCCTTCATAAGTACTTACAAGTTAAATCTGTTGTAACACCTATTCACAATTCTCCTTGGCTTTGAATAATTGAATGTCTCCTACATGAGCACATATGCGTGTCTTCTCTCATTTGAAATAAATTACACTTTATTTCCTTATGATGTATGACTTAAAAATACTTAGTCTCTTGTATTATGAGTTCTTTGTTTTATTACAACGTTGTTAACTTAGTATAGTTTTTAGAGAGAAACAACAAATTATAACTATTACATTTTTTCTTCCCATTGACGTGAAAATGTTCCAAGATCCAAGGTTGTAACTTAGATGCAATCACACCATCAATCTTTCAAAGGAGATAGTGCCAATTTACTCTAATTTAAAACCGATCACAAAATTATCTTTGTATATGAATCATAAAAATAGCATTTACAAATCGTATTTTTACATATATGGGCTTACTAGGCTAGCGCGTTGTTTGTGGGCTGAAATCAGGACCGGGTGGACTACATACCAGTACACAAATTTTTTAAAAAAAAATCACCAGTACACAAGCGGCCCATGTTTATTATGGATAAAAAAATACACCATAAAGTTTTTCAAAAAAATAAAACTCTGGAGTGTTGCCTAAAATAAATGTAGCTTAACAAATGTTTTGAGGAATGTTTGGAAGTAAAATTAGGAAAAATATGAGAAAAATAATATTTTATTTCTTATAATTTCCAAAATAAAAGAAATAGATTATAGATTAACATAATTTTAGTGTCTTAATATTTTTTAGATAAACATTATATAATCCTATTAATTTAAAATATTAAAATGTCTTATTTTTGTTTTCTAAAATTTCACTCTTAAACACATACTTAGTTGTTGTTTTTTTAGATTAAGTAAATGTTTGGATTTCAGTTGAAAGAGCTCAGAAGTATTCTTAATATCAAAATAGCAATCTTCTTCATTTTGAGTATTGAAATTTGGAATTGTGCATTGAAATTCAGAAGAAGAAAATACTTTTCTAAATTTTATCCAAGTATAGCCTAGATTAGTTAGTACGTTTCTAAATTATTTGATTAATTATAAACAAGTCTTCATATTTTTTAAAAATTGTAATTGGGTCTTTAATTAATAAGAATTATTTGTAATTGGGTCCCTATAGGTTCCGTCGCTAAAACATGTAGTCCGAGCAGTTGTCATTATTAAAGGAAGTCTCAATTATATCCAATCATTTGGTTAACTTTTAATGAGCATTATTTCGGCAATCAAAAAGGTGGTCGTGGACTAGAGGAGCAGAAAATTAACCAAAAAAGTTCTCTGCCAAACACAGATTAATTTTTTAAAAAGAATTAACAAGCATCATTTGTATTTTCTAGATGTATCTTACCTAACCTTTTCTATCAAGTATGCGAACTGAGCTGGTGTTAAAAGGCTGGTATTTCCTCTGTTGTGGGTTTACGCGTTTTGCAGAGAATCCACTTTCTCATGGTTTATTTAGAAGTTAGAACAACACAAAAGTTTATGATTCTAACGTGCCAACAAGTTTATGTCTTGGGAAAAAAATAGTGAACCAATTCTTTTTCATTCTATAAATCTCTCTGTTGCTTTCTTTATAAGACTTTTTGCAATAAATTGATTAATTTTTTAGTGGAGGAGTACCGGCGGAGTAATGAAGTCCATGTAGTGGTTCTCATGTTCAACATAATGACCATAGAATAGTTGAGTTTGGTTGCCTACTTTATGATTCATTGCGCTAAATTTGATAGTGCCCTATAACTATTTGAAAGCTTTAAGTTGTAATGGGTTGTATATTCCTCAAATGTAGGTACATTTAAGCAAGTTCATCTCAAACAAACCAAAATCTCTAGAGTTAAGTAAAATTGATTTTCATTGAAATAATTTAAAATTGTTGAAGGTGAATAAATCTAAGTTTTTTTTTCTTTTCATAATGACAAGAGTGAAGACTGAACCTAAATTCACATACTTTTGTTCTAACTCTCATTACTAAGCTGATCTTATTGGGTATATTAAAACGGACGCAGCACATTATCTAATCATTCAAATTATTAAGAGGACACGTACAGATTCAAACATCTAGTTTCAAGTGCCGGTGAACAAAATCCCTAGAAAAGTAGGAATAACATAGGATCAAGATTTTTTTACAATCAAAAGCTGGTTGCCTAGTTGGCACTTTGTAACACAAAGAAAGGTTACTTAATTGTTTGAAAAAACATTTTAGTTAGTTTTTAGTTTTTTTATTAGTTAAAATTTTTATTTAATTATTTGATAAATAATTTTTTATAGTTATTTTTTAATAATTTCTAATATTTTTTAAAATTTATTTGAAATAGTATGTTTAAAATATTTTTTATTTTTATCTTTGACATATTTATTAAATTTTTTTATTATTTTTTTAAAAATAAATCATGATTTTATTATTTTTTATTTTACATTTTTTAATTATTTCATCAACTAATTTTATTGATACTTATAGTTTAATAAATTAGTTTATAGCTTTTAGCTCTCAAAATTTCAAACTTCCAACTAATTTTATAAAAAAATAACACCATTTAATAGGAAGAAATAAATAAAAAGAAAATAAAATTATCAACTATAACTAAACATATGAGTATTTGGAATTCGTGTGTAAAAAAAAAAATTAACACTCATAATTATAAGATGGTCAAGAGTGAGTTTCACTATTCTCGTTCCTGCCGCTATTAAGAATAGGATGGATTTAAAAGAGACAAGTATAAAACATTAAAATCTAACTCTATCTTCCTGCATTTTTGGATGCCTATCCAGGACTCGATGTGGAACCTTATTACATTAGTTTTTGCATTTTTTTTCTCAATTGACGTGAACTTAGAGTATAGACTATATAGATTTTGATGTAGTAGAACCAAACGCATGGTCCTTCACAGTTGGAAAATCTGCAGAGAACATGTCCATCTTTATTTTGTAATGGGACAGGGTTAGAAAAAATTAAATTAATTCTGTATATATTATAGTATACAGCTATACAAAATACAATTTAATAAAAAAACTCATCAAAATACAACTATAAATTTTAAATTATATTTCTATTAAATTTTAAACTAACAAACAAACAATTAACATTTATCCATCAATAAGAAAATATGTTCACATTAGAAAAGACATTTAAGTTTGACAAGCGATCTAATAATTTAGTTAAATTTTGAAATAAAATAGTCTAAAATATTTTAGTAAACTTGAGAAGTTAATCTAATTCAAATTATAGTATTTTAATCTAGTCTAAATTGCTTCGAAACCTGCTAGTTTCAATATTTGGACTCTGATTGCTTTCTCTATACAATGGTTACAGATTTACAGTCATTCAACAAAGCAGACCGCGTTAATTGTTAATGTCGTTATGCAATTCTTAATTGGAATTGGAACGAAGATAGGTCAGTGCTGGATGAAGTTTACAAATTTGATTTTGAACACTTTTATAAAATTGATTTTGATTAAAATAATGTGATTTATATGTAAATATTTTTATAATAAAAACAAGTTATGATTTATAAATAAAATTTAATATAATTTTTTAAAACCAACATAAATTATTCAAGATTATTTTAACTTAAAGTAATTTAAAATACAAAATCATTCATGACCTTTCTTCAAGATAAAACTAAACAAATAAAAAAAATTATTTAAAATCAATTTTGTAAAATAAGATGGAAGACACACCCATGATTTTTGGACTAAAAGTGTAGTGTATAGGTGGTGCGTGTTGATGTGCAAGCTATGCGGACGCGGTGCACCGTAAATCTCAAGGCTGATGAGATGATCCAGCTGGGAGTAGGAGCAACGTGAGTGACGCGTGGGTCCCAATGGCGACACTATCCACCGGTTGTCGTTTTGCCTTCCGCAGGGGACAGGTTTCATCCGCCATGTTTAGTGGGTCCCAATCCCAGAGGAGAACGTCCACAGTAATTTGATATGGACGCGCAACACATGAACATGAAATCAAACTCACGGGACGGAGGCCTCAATCAGCTCCTGTTAGCTGTGAGCCTTGGTTTTTTATTTTTATGATTTACGTACAAATTACAATTTGAGAAAATTATTCGAAAACAAATTAACAATTCCTAATCATCTTATTTTTATCATCTTTTTCTATTCTAAATACTCAGTTTGTTGTCTATCATAGTCTTGTTAAGTTAATTTTCTTTTCACTTTTAATTATGGTTTTCAAAACTAGATTGGATCATTCAATTCAAATGGTCGGATAAGATGTTTATCTGATAATTGGTTCATTAATAACTTAAAAAATCCGACACATCTTAAAACTGTTAAACAATCAAACAAATAAAAAGTTAATTTAAAAATATAATATCTTTCAAATTTTTTTTTTAACTTCTTTTATCATTTCAATTTAATTTAAAATAATTAGTATATATAAATTAATAATTATTTAAGTATTACACCCAAATATAAATTATCTTACCAATTATTATTTACTTTAGAGTCAACAGAGTAACAAATTAAATGTGTTTTTATCGTGAATACAAAAATTGAGTAGCATACTAAAATTCAATTTTAATCGAAAAGAGTATTATTAGTAACACAATTTCTAACATACTTTGCCAAACATAAGTGGATTCATTGTAGTTGCTTTTCCAATTGCACTAAATCTACGCCCTTAACTTTATATTTTATGACAAAAAAAATACATAAAATGAGATGAAAAAAAATCTTTTAAATTGCTCATTCATGACGGCACCCTGCAATTGTTTGTCAACTACAAGGAATCCTAAATCCTTTCTAACTTACTCCCTCCATTCTATAATAAGTTTTGTCCTAGTCTTTTTTTTTTAACACAAATAAAACAAGGCAATAAATATATGAAATAAAATAATTATTTTATAAAATTAATCTTATTATTAATATTAATTGAAAAGGTAAGATAACATTTATTAGGAATATTAATAAAAAAAAGTAATCAATGTTACATTGAAAACTAATGTGACATTTATATTGAAATTTATTTTTTTTCTTTCACCACACTTATTTTGAGATGGAAGAAATATTTTTTATTAATTAAAATTTATTAAAAAAAGAAAAATCACAGTAAAATTCATTAATTAAAAACTGAGACTCACCAAATTTTATAATTTTTAATTAATTTCTTCTAATAATAAAGAGGGTAATAATGAGAATGTATTATGCTTTCTCATACTAAATAGATACAAATTAAAATATAATGGTAAACAAATTCATTAACATATTGTAAACAGAGACGGATGTAGAGGGGATGGGGTAGGGCCCAATTCCTTCCTTTGAACTTGTATATATATATATATATATATATATATATATATATATATATATATATATATATATATATATATATTCGTATACGTTTATATTATAATAATTATTAAGATTAATTAGTATAAAGTTTTTTAAAGTAGTCAAGATTACCTACGATTTGAAAGTGCTTTTAATGCTCCTTCCGAAACTCAACAAACCCAATAAAAATACAGAGATATTAAATGTCCCAAGTTACAAATATCATATCGCAAATTATTACGAAATGATCATCTTAAAAAAAAGTGAGCAACTAATAAAACGTATTTTCTCATTAATTGAAAAATATGAATACCTTATTAAAGTTTAAATATCATAATTAAAGGGTGCAGATAAAGATTAAAAGAAAAGGTGCAGATAAAACAATCTAATGAGTTAAATCTGTGCAGATAAAAAGAAACGTATTTTTCTCATTATATATATATTTTTTACATCAAATAGCGACAGATTAAAATACTACTACCGTACCATGAATGAAAATTTTCAATGTAATCTTACAAAACCTAATGAGAACAAAAGTAAATAATGGAAATGGGTTTCAAGTTTTTGACGGGAACGTAGGCATCGCCAATGAAAAAGTCCATCCAAGGGTAATCAAGTTTTTGACGGGAACGTAGGCATTGCCAATGAAAAAGTCCATCCAAGGGTAATGACGTGGGACTCGATAGAGCGTCGATTGCTCTCTTCCTTCTTCAGTTCAGAGCGTGTGATACCAACCAACACATCCAAACAAAAATTACTGCACCTTCCACAGGCCAATTAAATCCACTCTAATGTCTGCCAATATCAACCACCAAACTTCAATTTTAAATAAATTGGATTGCTCGCCTAAATTTGCCACCACCGACTCCTTCCTTATTTGTAAGTTAATTATTACGTTTAAAGAATTACAGTTTCTGTCAAACAAGTGAGGCATTGCACCTTGTAAGTTATAACCAAACACCCCCAAATCCTTGTTAATACTTAAAATAGTCATGAATAAAGCAACAGACTGAGTGAACAGAACAGAGAGAAACAAAGCATTACTTATTAAAATATTTGTTAGTAGCAATTGAATATCGCTGGCTGGCAGAGTACGTGTCTACGAATTTAAAGGCAACCCAGCAGAGTACGAATCAACTCTACTCCTCTCATTTGGGTCCGTTTTGAGATACTACACTACACATGCACAAAACAGAAGGAGAAAAGAAAAGAAATGTATTTTCATGTTTAAAAAATAAAAATGGGAGAGAGAGAGAATCTGGTGGGCTTTGAGCTGTGGTATAGCTGTCCCTTTGATGAATTATTTCTGTCTTGCATCATACTCTCATAAAGAGTGGCCTCTCAGGCTCTAAAACTAGAACAACAAACCCTTCTCCTTCTTTCTCATTAGTGTGAGATGATGATGATGATGAAGAAGAAGGACGCAGCATACTCCTCCATTCTCACACTACTCCTCATTGCCACACTACTCTCCCTAACCGTGTCTGCCTCTTCACTCTCCGACGCCGAAGCAATGTACGTCAAACAACGCCAGCTTCTCTACTACCGAGACGAGTTCGGCGACCGAGGTGAGAATGTCATCGTTGACCCTTCTCTTGCTTTCGAAAATGACCGTCTCAGAAACGCTTATATAGCCTTGCAAGCTTGGAAGCAAGCCATTTTGTCTGATCCCCGTAACCAGACAGCCGATTGGGTTGGATCCGACGTGTGCAGTTACACCGGAGTTTACTGTGCTCCCGCTCTGGACATCCCCAAGATCCGTACCGTTGCCGGCATTGATCTCAACCATTGCGACATTGCCGGCTATTTACCCGAAGAGCTTGGCTTGCTTCTGGATCTTGCACTCTTCCACGTCAACTCCAATAGATTCTGCGGCACCGTGCCGCACAAGTTCGAGAGGTTGAAACTGCTCTACGAACTGGATCTCAGTAACAACAGGTTCGCAGGGAACTTCCCTGAGGTCGTTCTGCGTCTTCCATCACTCAAGTTCTTGGATCTCAGGTTCAACGAATTCGAAGGAACGGTGCCGAGAGAGTTGTTCGATAAGGATCTGGACGCCATTTTCATCAACGACAACCGTTTCGTATTTGATCTTCCGGACAACTTCGGCAACTCGCCGGTCTCCGTCATCGTCCTCGCCAACAACAGGTTCCACGGCTGCATTCCGGCGAGCTTGGGGAACATGTCCAACTTGAACGAGATCATTTTGATGAACAACGCATTCCGATCGTGCTTGCCTTCGGAGATTGGGCTTTTGAAGAACCTGACGGTGTTCGACGTCAGCTTTAATCAGCTTCTTGGTCCCATACCGAACGCCGTTGGAAACGCCGTTAGCTTGGAGCAGCTCAATGTGGCGCATAACTTGCTCTCTGGTCAAATTCCAGCTAGCATTTGTATGTTGCCTCACCTTCAGAACTTCACTTATTCCTTTAACTTCTTCACCGGTGAGCCTCCCGCATGTCTCGCATTGCCGGCGTTTGATGACAGGGTAAACTGCTTACCGGCGAGGCCTCTGCAGAGGCCTCCGGCGCAATGTAAGTCGTTCTTGTCTAAACCTGTGGACTGTAACTCCTTTAAGTGTAAACATTTTGTTCCTTCACCTCCATCACCTTCACCATTTCCTTCACCTACAGCACCGGTAACACCTTCTCCATCACCTTCTACGCCTTCACCATTTCCTTCACCTACAACACCGGTAACACCTTCACCCTCACATTCCCCTCCATCACCTGCTACACCTTCACCATTTCCTTCACCTACAACACCGGTAACACCTTCACCCTCACATTCCCCTCCGTCACCTGCTACACCTACAACACCGGTAACACCTTCACCTTCACATTCCCCTCCGTCACCTGCTACACCTTCACCATTTCCTTCACCTACAACACCGGTAACACCTTCACCTTCACATTCCCCTCCGTCACCTGCTACACCTTCACCATTTCCTTCACCTACAACTCCTGTAACACCTTCACCTCCATCGCCTTCTACTCCTTCACCCTTTCCTTCACCTACGACACCTGTGACACCTTCACCTGTTCATAGTCCTCCTTCTCCAGTGTATTTGCCACCGCCACATTCTTCCCCTACACCACCTGCTCATAATTACGGCTCTCCGCCACCCCATCACTCACCCGCTCAACCTGTTTATCCTTATTTATCACCGCCACCTCCTCCCTCTGTCCATTCTTCACCTCCACCACCACCACCACCACCTTGTATAGAACTTCCTCCACCCCCTCCCCAATCTACACCTTCTCCCACACCTTACCTGCCACCACCATCCCCATCTCCTCCCCCGCCACCGCCACCGGTATACCATTCTCCACCGCCGGCATCACCGCCTCCGTGCGAAACTCCACCTTCAGTTTCTCCGCCTCCACCACCTGCCCCAGTATACGAAGGGCCATTACCACCTATCGTTGGACTCCCATACGCGTCGCCTCCACCACCACCCTTTTATTGATTCTTTTGACCGACACGCTTTTATTATTAATTGCGTCCCTTTCTTCTCTAATACCCTCCTCCGATGGAAGGAATGTTACGCGACTCTCTCTTGCCGCTTATTATGAATTACTACAAGTACTCACAAGAGAACGTACGACAAGGTTTTGTTCTTTATTTTATCGTCAAGAGAAACAGAGGAGGTTGAAGCAAAGCCAGGGTAAGAGGAGAAAGATAGTCTCCCTCCATATTGATTTCAATTGTTATGAATAAATAAAAAGGGAGGGCAGAGAAATTAAGAGTAGGTTGAAGAGAAAATTTTATGTATAGGGATGAATCCGAGACCTTAAGTTATGGCTATGGCTGCAAAGGCAGTAGCAGTTCCACTTTCTGCTGCTGCTTATTTTTATTGTTATTGTCTCTCTTATATCATACTATTTTTTTATATAAATTTTATTTCTTTTTCCTTTAAATTTACTTATTAGTCTAAATATGAGCGTTTCACTTGAATTGATTATGCTAATTAAATTCGCTTTCTCTTATCACTGTCTCAAGTCTGTTGCGGTCATGACATTATTGATTTGAATGTTTTTCTTTAGTTAGGCTATCAATATCAATCTGCATAAATGATCCTATATGCTGCTGCTTATAAGCAAGCATCTTAATGATAGGTTGAATGATAGAAAACTTTCTTTCTCCGCATGATTATGATTATTTTCGCTTCTTTCTTTCCATCAAAGGGAGGAGGGATAATCAATTTAATCTAGGACATGCCACCATTGTTTAAGAGCTCTCACTTTCAACTTCATTAATGTTAAAATGTTGTTTTACTATAATCTTCCTATCCGTTGTCTTTGAAAGGATCTACCGTACTTCAAGTTTTTTGCATGCAAAATTGAATGGAACTTACTACGTTGAGAATATAAAGAAGGGAAAGATATTGTTCTTAGCTAGGGAGCGTTAGGCATACAAGTAGAGATTCTTGTTCCTTTACGTGCAAAATTTAATACTCCATGGAGACCATATTGTTCTTACGGACGGAATGGTCCCCAATGGGCAATAGCCCATGGAGACCATCAGAGTCTGCAGGTCCCGGTTCAGATTATGGTGGTTGGGCGTGAATAGATACTATCCCAAGAACCATTAAAAAGCACCGACTAGGGTCAATGTATTTAATGAAGTCCTTTCTTATCTTTGATTTTAAAATGTTTCTCAAGGAACACCCTCCATGTGCAAACTGGCTTGGTTTTGAGATTTGAATTCAAATTTGCACACCGTCTTCTGCATTGGATCGTGAACAAATTAAACTGCAAGCTAAGCTTTACTACTGCCACGAAAACTCTTCTTTTTCTAATCCAAGGTAATTAAGCCTTGTCGGTCATCAATCATCATTTTGTGTCTATTTCGCGCAGCTGTTGCTTTTCCTTTTAAAATTTTGTCCGTGCACCTTACAAATTAAAATATTAAGTTACAGAAAAATAAACGCAAATACATAAGCATTATGAAATTAAAATTATGAATCAGTAGTTACACTTGTCACTCTAAGAACAAAATATTGCATTAAAGGTTTGGTCTTCTACCTTGTTACTCATTTTAGCACCCTGTTTTTCCCAAACTAGCCAGACATACATCTGGCTACGTATAATGCTCGGGATGCGTATGGAATCGGCAACGGCAACCCAAACTGGGATCAATGCTTGCTTCTTACCAAGTCCCTTCAGGGAATATAATTAACACAAAGTCTCCCAGTTTTTATGGGAACCTCTTTCCACAAAAAAAAGAAAATAATAATAAATTTTTTCTACTTTCCATGGTACACTGTGGCTTATCTTTGTTCCTTTGTTTTTTACCTGGAGGAGATTAGAGGAAATGAAAAGGGGAATCTGATAACTTTGTTTGCACACAAGAGAAGAACATGCTTTGTTACTATTTGTGCTTTAACATATATATTTGGGATAATTTGTTTTGAGACTATAAATTAAATTAGAACAAAATTGTATCAGTTTTTCCTTGTTTGGAAACGTCGTCTTCAAACCACGTTCAACGGATAAATTTGGCTTTTAAAGGTAAAAGGCCAAAGCAAGCGTAGGAGTTGCATGCTTTAAAACGCTTTCACAAACAGACTCTAAGTGGTTAAGGAAATATTGATTTAGAATCACTACGATACTGCTAAATACTTTTTTATTCAATAAATTTATCATAAATGTTACGTTACGGTTGGATCAGATGCTGATGTCATGTAAATCATTGGCATTGGATTCACTGGAACCTTTTTGGACACTGCATTATTTTTACCACTACTTAATGCACGTACCAAATAATAGGTGAACCCGTGAAAAGCATTTAATCATTTCGAAATGGTCTACATACAGAAGTCAGTAGTGTAGTTCATTTCCTCAAATCAGATACCATAGCATGTAATATGAAAGTTCTGTATACCTTTCTAGCTTAAGCCTTTTGATTATTAAATGGTGTTAGAATGAAAGAAAAAAGAAATTGAAAGCAGAGACCGTCCTCTTATCTTTGCTACCATTGGATTGAAGGAAGTCTAAGGAAAGATACAAAGCAAGCAGGGCATATCCCACCATCAAAGGGACAATGACCTTTATGTCTATAACTATAAGAGGGGCCCTTTCACATGGCCTGTGATGTAAGGGCATTTGACATCTAACATGCAAACGCAATGAAGATAATCAAAATACTACTAATGTTTGAAGTTGGCTTACTTGTCCTATTAATCAATTACCTCTACTTGGACGAACATAACTACCATTCAATTAGGGCTCTTGGGATAGCCTGTGATTGTCAACCATATTTAATGACGTTTCATAAAGTGAGCTCATCATATTGATCCCCGTCCTCACATTAAAAGGAAAGAGACAACTCTCTGTTTCAAGAAAATTCTAATATCAAATTATCAATAGAACTAGGAGGGAAAATTTCTCAAATTAACTGAGATTCGCCAACGATTTCAAATCTTAATTCCCAAACCATACATTCTAAAGCTTTCTTCAGTTTCTTATTAATAATTACCGATGATTCTGCATGTGTCATCTTAATTATTTTTGCGTAGATTAGTATAACAGATTTTTTTCTCCATGCTGAAAAGTTAGAGAAATACAGTAGCTCTTTTCATTTTTAAGGACATCAAATTTATAACGTGGCTACATATTGTGCTGCTGAGATTCAAACCTTAATTTAGTTTCTAAGCCAAACTATCTTGCTTGCGGATAAGGGAAATTAAAGACGGATTAGGAATAGTACTTTTTTAGTATTTCCTACAGATAAAAGCAAACTTCGGGTTTAACTAGAGATGGAGTTTCATACCTAAGTTACAGCTAGTTCAATAATGGGAGAGGGGGGGGAAAGTGGACAATGCCAATGCCAACTAATTCATGTACTTAAACCAGGTTACAGAATGGAATGGCATTTTAGATTCTTCTATAGTTCGGATTGTTTACATATAAATGGGGATGGGGAATGTTTTTAAAACCAGATTGGAGTTTTGAATATAAGTAAAAACTTGCATGTGAGTGTTAGTTTTAAAGATATGCATATCTCATTCATCTAAAGATATTATTTCTAAAATATTTTTTATTTTTTAATTTCAAATACTTCTTATTTCTTATATTAACTTTCAATTAAAGATAATTTAGAAAAAAATATTTTTAATTAATATTGATAGAGTTCAATGTTATTAACCAACTTTCTTAATTAACATGAATGAGTTTTTTATACATATTTAAAATAAGAAAAAGTACTGGTATAAGGTTCAGCAATTTTATAGTCGTTAAATTTTGGTAAAAGAAATATTATTATTATTAGAAGAAGAATAAAAAATAAAAATCAATTTATAGATTATTAATATTTAAAATATATGCAAATTTTCAAATAAAAATATATGTTAAGACAGAAGTCTAAGTTACAATAATATATGATAACATTAACAGTTAACATTAACCGGTTGATTTCTAGAATAAAAAAGATAATCACAAAAATCTTAAGTTGATTTATTTTAAGAAAGTATAAAAGTAGAGTTTTGTTATTTTTTGGCTGGATCTAACTAAATTTTTATTGGTTTTTCAATTTTTTAAGGTCACTTTTGTGATTTATTTAGTTGTTATGCACACAGTTGGATACCTATTTGGTATTTCAAACATATTTTTGCCTCAATAATTTTGATTGTCTCTAAAACTAATTTTCCTACTTATCTTTGACTCAAAATTGAGTTTCAATAATTGGAAGCAACAAATAGATTGTTTTTCAAGAGAAACATAAAGTAAAATTAATTTTGATTAGTATTTTTCAAACAAATTTCATTTTATCAACATATTTTTAAACAAAATCATTTGAACATAAATCGCATTATAATAAATCCTTTTTTTTTTATCAAACTTGAGTTTTTAATTTACTTTTGTTTCAAAATTATATTTAGAAACTTTAATGCGAACATATATATTTTTCATGGGTTTGTCTAATTTATCCCAAGTAAAAATAGAGTTAAATAATCCATCTTGAATAACTAATCGAATTTAGACAATTATCTTATTTTAAAATTTTATAATTAATATTATGATTATCACATTTAATGCATCATTTTAATTTCTCTTTCATATGTGTAAAATTAAAATTTTATATTTGTTAATTAAAAGTTACTTCCTTTTTTCTTTTTAACTGTCGGATTTTTAAAATATTTTTGTTTTCATTTATCTGTCATTTTCATAGTTGAAGGTGATATAAACTTTTTTTCTCTCAACTATACCCTTCTCTCCATAAATTACTTTTATGTACTCCCAAAACAGCTCATTGAGATTTAGTGTACTTCTTTTTAAATAACACTTTACATCTACTTCCAATACAAAAAACTTAATTCCCAATAATAGAAAATTCAATAGTACTTTTTTTATGAATCTAAATGTTTATTTAAAAGGAAAAGCTTCACGTGAAATTATTTAAAAATTTTAAGATTAAAAATTAAAGAGGGAAAATTATTTTTGCTGAATGTGTTCAAGAATCAAATTATGAAGAATACGAGCTTAAGAAGTAAACCAAAGAGATACTTGAAATTTGAGATAATGGAGTATTAAACCAAAGGAGTAGTACGATGCAATGAAAATTCAATAAAAAGGAGTATTCGAGAGGTTGTATGGAAGTCCGAAATTTTAGTTTCGAGAGAGAGAATTTGGAAACGTTAAATGCGGAAATAGATAATTGATAACAGATACTCCTTGAATTTAGTAGAAAATAAAGAATTAAAAAGTATAAAATAGGAAATATATTTACAAATTTCCTTCAAATAAAAAATATTTATGACTTTCCTGGTTATCTAATTTTAACTTCAAACGACTCTTATTTAAAAACAGAGGGAGTAATAATTAAAATGATTCTAAAATTATAAAATATATATTA
This sequence comes from Glycine soja, assembly GCF_004193775.1. Classification (NCBI taxonomy): domain Eukaryota; kingdom Viridiplantae; phylum Streptophyta; class Magnoliopsida; order Fabales; family Fabaceae; genus Glycine; species Glycine soja. The sequence goes on from NC_041009.1 coordinate 3,118,819, forward strand.
AAATCTTAATCATTATTTTTTTTAATCCACTTTAGGTGAATATTTATTATAAAAAAACAAACTTTAGGTAAATAGTTTTCATTTATTTTAAAATTTCTAAGTATAATAATTTAAATATTTTTCCAATAATTTTATTATAATTTTTAATTAAAAATTACAGATAAAGAGTATTATAGATAAAAAATTAAAATTACAGCCACATATATTTTTTCTAAGATTAATAAATAATATAATAATTAAAATATAATTATTCGTATTTTAATATTTTATAATTTTATCTACCTATCTTTCCTAATAAAACAATGTACTAGTGTCACAGTTTTAACAAATTTTTTCCCTCCAAAAACTCTATCTTCCTTTTTCTCTTTTTATTCAGCTTTTTCTTTATTTATTATTCTGATACCACTATCTATTTTATATAGGATAAAAAAATCTATTTTATTATCTATTATACTATTTAATTTCTTTATTTCTTCTTTTTTAGAACTTTTCTTTTAACATTTATTTTTTCTTATATTTTTTTACGTTATTTCATGAGTTTAATATTAGTTTTGTTTATTCATTTTATTCGACACATAGATATTATTATTATACAAACAATGGAACTTGATCTTTTATACAACACACGTCACAATTTTGAAAGAAAAAAAAAATTACTACTCAATTTTTTCTTATTCCTCTCAAACTTTTTTTCATTTACTTTTCTTTTATTTTTTAGATTTTATCTCTCTTCTATTTTCTAATAAAAACACGTCTCTTGCCCAACTCCTTTCCACTTCTTCCCTCTCTATCATTTTATTTTATACTCTCAGTTTTTTATTATTTTATTATTTTACCTCTTTATCATTTACTTTTCTTTTGTTTTTATAAGATTTTTTTTCTCTTCTATTTTCTAAAAAAACACATCTCCTATCCAACTCCTTTTCACTTTTTCTCTCTCTATCATTTTTTAAGTTATTTTATTTTATTATTTTATACTTACACATTTTTTATAATAACTATTCATTTATTTACAATATATTACTACTCTATGTCCTTTATTCATAAAAATATATATTCAATAGTACGTTTATATTAACATATATAATTATAAAAATAAAATAAAAAATAATTATGCAACAATAATTAAATATATTTTTTCTATTTGAGTACTCCTACTTTTTATGCATTTTTTATAACTTTAATATATCCACATATCTCCTAATACTTTTTAAATTATATACTTTATTCTACTTTTATGAGAATATATTTTATCAATATTAGCACTCGTCTTTTTTCGTATTCTTGTAAAAAAGAGAGAAAAAAAAGTTATACATTAACAGTATAAAATTAAAATTATTTTACACAAGGAATAGATATTAAATTCTAAAAAAAAAACGAGTTCTAATTCTCATAATGATAAAAAAAAAAAGAGTCATCTATTATTTTGTTCCACAATTTTAAAAAAATAAAATAAAAAGGAGTCATTCTAAAGCACGTCAGGTACCGTAGTGGATCTTTATTTGGAATGATATGAAGCCCATTAGTTTTAACCCGAAAAGGAATAAATCCCTGCTGGGTCTGAATCAAGATGAGCGTAGAGTGTTAGTTCCGATTCCTATTTGGGTTATTGTATCATGCACCCTTACTATTACATCTTACACCTTTTATTCATTTCGAAATGGATTTTCTAGAATTTAATGAGAGTACAAGAAATAAATGTCTCCAATCTGAATGCACTGCTGCCTAAATAAGTTAGGTTCAGGAATAATTTTGGGGTGTCTGTTGCTCTGGTTGCATCAATTTAGGGTTCATGATTCGATGGACTGTTTGTTGTTTTGGGTCAATATTTATTTTCAACCCTCAAACACGTTCGACTTAAGGTTCCTATATTTTGGGATAATGTGGGATGTATTCAGTGAGAAGTATTTTTCACGTGAGAATGAAAAGAGTATATTACCTATTAGATCTTGTTATGAACGATAAATGATTAAAAAATATAAAATTGTGAGTTTTATGAACAGTTACATTATTTTTTAAATAAACATATAACATTAAATCTTTAAATATGATGATATGTAGATTTACTAATTTACGCAACAACATATTATGTTCGTATGACTCTTTTTTTAACTGAATAAAGATGTATGACTTCTCCATTGACTACATTGCGCATACCGTAAAGGTATACTTATAAGTTATAACTACATTATGTTATATCATGTACAATGCAGATTTCATTAAAACAAAATTCCTTTCTCTCAATTTTTTTTTATCAATTTTTATATAAAAAAACATTTTATTAAGGTAGTAACTTTTTTTCTCTAAAGATTGACATAAATTTATTTATTTTTTTCATTACTCGTGGAGATGTATAAGAGCAAAGGATAATTTTGGTAGAGTTTAAAAAATATGTTTTTTTATAATTTTCTGTTATTACCTATTTCAAAAGTAATAAATTATTGTTTTAAATAATAAAAAAATTATATAGAAAATAATAAATAAAACATATTCAAAATCTATTTTCTTTCATTTATAAAAAAGAGTAAAATAAATATTTTCAAATTATCTTAAATTTTTATATTTAAGTAAAGGTAATCATTTTATAACATATAATAAGATGTTAATATCTTTCTGTGTAATTAACTCTCAAATCCAAAGTAGATTTCAAAAAAAGAAATTAAAGATTTTTTTTCTAATATTTTTCTAAATAGAGAAATTTTGATGGCGTCTCCCTAATTCTTCTAAAATCTTGTTTACGTTTTAGCTTTTACTTACAACCAATTTATTTTTATATAGAAAGCTAATTTATTGAATGATAACTACTCGATAAAATTAACTATTAAAATAACTGAAAAATATAAATGATAAAAAAAATAATAAAATCATGATTTATTTTAAAAAGATAATAAGAAAAATAAATAAATATATTAAAGATAAAAACAAAATAAAATATAAAAGTTAAAATTAACATTTTTAAAAAAGACTACTTCAATTAATATTTTTATAAAAATACTAAAAATTATTTAAAAAACTTATTTACCAGATAATTAAATAAATTTTTCAACTAATAAAAAAAATTAAAATCTAATAAAGTATCGTGCACAACACTACATGCCCATAGATTCCACCCACATATCCTCCCAAAGTTTAATTGTTTTTCTCAGATCCAACCCAAAACCGACCACTTGCTCCACCAATTATGCTTGAATATAATATACTCTTCAATTAAATGAAACTTTTTATGTTTATTCCCTTAATTTATTAGAATGGACAAACTTTAAAATCACTGTCTAAATTTTGGAATTTTACCTACACCTATGCATATTATTTCTTCCGCGACTTCTATTGATTATGCCATTTTACTATCCTCTCTTTTTTTTTTTTTTTTTGCTTTGGATGCAGACAACTGCCTACTACGGCGACAAAAATAAAATATAAATAGTAATAAATTAATTGAGACTTAGAGAAGTAAAAGTCTTAACTTTTAAGTTTTGCTAATATGCATAGAATATATTTATTTGTTTGTTTATTTCTAACTTCATAATCGATATACTTTTAAAATTTCCGCACCAAAAAAAAAATCTACATTTTTTTAAGATGTTTTTTTTTTCGAAAATACTCGGTGCATATTCATTATAAATTTTATCCTAATCCAAATCAAACGTCTTTGTCGAAAATTTGACCTTTTGACGACAGTCACCGTCATAGTTACAAAACAAATTTTCTTATGAAAGTGACAGTGTGTAGATAATTTCATTAAATCTCGCGGAAAAAAATCTATTAATTAAAAGCAATATTTATTTTAGTGAGAAAAATCACTTTTATTATTATATTTAATTATTTAAAAAGTAAGTTTTATATTTTAGATACAATATTTTTAATAGTATTTAATGACATTTATTAATATTTTTTTTCTTCTTATTTATTGAAATAAATAGAAAAATATAATTGAATTACCTATTCTCAACTTTAAAATATTATAATCGATATATTCAAAAAGATATTCTTTGGTTAAGTAGTTTTTGTTTGTAGTTGGTCCAAGTGAAATTAAGATTCACTCCTTAAAGTAAAGTTTAGAGTTTGAATTTTATATATAAATTTTTATTAATAATAATTATTCATATTTTTCACTAAAAATTAGTTATCAACTTTCCTGCGATGTCCCTGTGAAAAAAAGGTGTATTAAAGTTTTTAAAAACTTATCACGATGGAAAATTTTCGTTTGCATATGATTAGGTTTTTCGTAAAAAATTACTTTTATGTTTTAAATTTTGACCTTTCAACTTTTTAATACGTTTGTTTATTTTTTTCTCTTTAAAAAAAATATAAAAAAATCTAATTACTTTAAGGGACATATACAAAATTGAAAATTGTTTTTACACCATTATAAAATGACCTTTTTCTTTCAAAAGTCTAAACAGATAGGCCCTAATCATTTCCTCAACATGTGCTAATTATTAGTTTGCTGATTTTAAAGTCAAATGTATTTGATGCATTCATTTTTCATTATTTTATTTTTTAATCGTGAAATTGAGCTAGTTAAATAATTAAATATTTTTATCCCATTTTTGTTTTTCACTTTTATATTTTTTATTAACCAAATATAGTCATTAGGCAAGAAGCATATTTTTTTATCTGTTATTTTTGCTTAATCGCGGTGAAGTTGATGATAAAATTTTGTTGGAAAACAAATCTCATGTCCATCGTTTGTAAATAGATAAAATTAATATTAACCTTCTTGTCGTCATTGTAAAAAAATGTTTATGTCAAAAAACATACAAAATTTATTTTCTTTTTTATGCATAATCCCATTCCCAGCACAGATATTTCATCAAGCTGCATGTGTGTGTGAGAGAGCCTGAATTATGATCCTCAAATCACCAACAAGATTTCACCCGTATATGTTTGCTCCGTGGTCCGTGCTTTATAATAATAACACAGGCATAACAATGATTATATTTGAATACATAATCTAATGCTTGTTTAATTTATTAAGTTTATTGTTGTAAAGAAATTAATATTTATGTGATAGGGTATATTGTTTATAAAATATAAATTATATATCTTTTTACTACTAAATACATAATAATAAGATTACATTTTTTGGGTAGGAACAAATGTAATGTAAAATTATATTTTAAAAAATATGATATAATATAATATAAAAATATTCATAGATTAAATTTAAATTTAATATATTACTCGTCATAACAAATGACACACATGATAAACTATTTTAATATAATAATAATATAATATTATATGATAAATTAAACTAATAAAGACATGCAAATGAATTAAAGTATTTTTTAATTTAGAAAATAAAATTTAAACCAAAAAAAATATATTTAAATACTAAAAGATAATTAAATCTTATTTAATTCTATAATTATTTAAAATAAGAAAAATGGACAAGTACTTATCACAAATAGACATGACAACACTACAATGCATGGATAGGTATATGGTTCCTCGACTTAATCCCCATCTCAACTTAATAAAATTAAAAATCAAAAAATAAAATGATTCAAATATTAAATGGAATTTTAGTCTTATATGAATTTATAATTATTTAACAACAAAAAATATAAGATAAATAATTATCTTTATCCATGAAAGTGTATATGTTTACAAATTTGTTCCTAAAAAATAATATTTAATCTTTGAAAGTGTAAAAAGTGAGACAAATCTATCTCACTATTAATTTTCGTCCATTACACTAGGAAATTCACTTATGTGACAAATAGGGACAATAATTTCATGGAATTGATGTTTATGTGGACATATGAGTTAAAATTAGTGATAAATAATTCCCTAAATTTAACAACTTATTAAACATTTTTGTCTTTTAATTATATAATTTATTGATAAATATGTTCACGAAATATATAAATGTAATGTGGCATGCAAAGAAAAAAATGTCACCAAATTAATGCTCACGGGGAAATGTCAATAAGTTGTTAAATAAGAATGTATTTGTCAATAATTTTAGTTTATATGTCCATGCGAACATCAATTTTGTGACATTTACATCCTCGCATGTCATGCATACGAGTTTCCTAACATCAATACGGAAAAGTTAATGATAAACTTGTTCACTTTTTATATTTTTGAGAATTAGATTTTGATTTTTCATATTTTAAGGATATATTTATTAACATCACAAATCTTCATGAACAAAAAATGACTATTTATCTCAAAATATATAAGTGATGCTTAAGAATAAATAAGACAACATGACAAAATAAATATGAATGTCATTTCCCGTCTCCATTTCCACTCTTGTTCTTGTCCTTAATCTTTGTCATGGATAAAAATTTATATTTATTCTCATTCTGGCTCAGGTCAAATATATTTGCTTTGTTCTCATCCTTGTCCACTAAAAATAATCACTACTTCAAAACAATATATTTTTATATATTTATTATCTATTTTTAAAATTAAAATTAATTATAGATGTCGTTAAATTGAATAAGTCATAAAAATAGAATGATTTATAACACAAACTCAACCCATTACAATAAAAAAAATACTAAGTTCCATTCAAAGATTAAAAATATTTTGAAAAAACATAATAATAATTTAAAGTTTTTGAAAATACAGAAAGAGTAGGATTATTCAAATAGAGAAAATATAATTTATTATAGTCACACAATTATTTAAAATATTTTATAAAATAATATGAGAAATTGATGTTTTTTTACTGTATGAGAAATTATTTTTTATTTTTTAAAATATTTAACTTCGTTAAATTTAAATATTTTTTGTAAATTTTAAATGTGAAAAAAATAAGAGCATTCAATTATTTTATGATTATACTCTAAAAAAATGTTCACATGTGTCAAAGAAGGACATTGCTTTATTATAGTATATAAATATAGATGGATAATATATAGATATTAATTTCAGAAATATAATATTTTTATTATATATAAATAAAAAAGGAAAAATGAAAGATAAAACATTAAAATAAAAAATAATACAAAAAATAAATAAAAAAGGAAAGAATACACGTTAAAAGAAAAAAGAAATAAAGAAAATTTGAGTTTAGCTGAATTAGCTTAAATAGTGGTTCCCATATTAGGATCTATAATTCCTTTTCAATTTTTGTTGTAAGGTAAAGACCAAACACCTTAAATAAAAGAAAACAATATGTAAAAGCTAGGGAGTCTTTAGTTTTATACATTTAATTAAAAGTAATAGCTTTAGGATAACATTATAGAGTTAACGCCTTGCTCATACATAGTTCACTCTCAAACTGTATAAAATAATATATTTTTTCTTCTCAAAATCAATTTGAATAACAATTTTATACTTGTCTTCAACAAATTTGATTCTTCTATTGTCATCCCATCATGAATTCACGATCTCGGGAGGCTTGAGGGACGAGACTGGTTCGTAGCTAGTTAGTCGTATCAATAAGTATGCCAATTTTGTCAACTATCTCTTATTTGCAAAGTGATACAATGCAAATACCACAATGGTCAATCGTTTAGGAAATACTGCATAAAGATCAACCTTCTCGTGACACTAAAATGTGACTACAAGATCTATATATGTTAAATCACATATTCACTATTTTTTTTAATTTTATATTTTAATATGTGCATTAAATAGAATGAAAAATTTTAATAAAAGAAAATACAGTATAATATAATCAATGAAATTGATTTACTTTTAATTAAATGTTTTACAACTTTATTATTTTTAGACAAAAATAGTAAATGATAATTTTTTTAAAATTAGAAATGTGTTAAATATTTAATGAAAAAATATTTATTATTTATATTTATTCATTTCAATTGTTTTAAAATATTAAGTACTTTTATATTCATTAAATTTTATATATCTATACAGTTCGTCTTTTAAAATCATTAATCCATCCATTAGTCAAAAGTCACAACCCATAAAATAATAAAATATTATTGAATATATTTTTTGTTCATATGAAATATTATTATATTTAGATTTGATCCACCCTATTCAAGGAGACGAAATTTCTCCAACTAAAATTTAATGGTACCTACGTTCTGAAGATTGGGTTTCGAGATACGTGTTTGGTGATATATTATTATTCAAGTATAATCTATAGAGGAGTTCTGAAGGGTGAATTGAAAGAAAAAAAAAAAGATGAATACCTTGAAAGGAAGACAAAACTGTTGGGGAAGGAAAGAGAAGCTTAACGGCGGGAAATAGAAAAGAAGGAAAAGCAAAGAAAAACCACCAAACCAAAAGCAAACTCTCTCATCATCTTTTAATTTCTATTAAGACCCTAAAGCACGCACTAGAACAAAAAAAGCAAAGCAAGCGCGCATCATTAATCCCTCTCCCTCTCTGTTTTTCTTTTTAAAAGGAGAATGAAACGGAATCTCTACAAGAAACAGTGTTGTGTTGGTTGGTAACTAGATCTTCCTGTCTTATCCATCATTGCTCTGATCTTCATATTCTCCTCTCTCGGGTACTTGCATTTCTCCATTCATTTCTTATATTCCTCGCTTTTGCGTCTAGCGATTCTCATTTTTCAGCTCCATTTGCTACTTGCTAGCCTTCCATTACTTTTTCCAGCTTTTAATGTATTATATTATATGCATTCTGTCAATGTTCTCTTTCAAGGATAGAAAACTCTGTTTCTACGTCTTTTTTTTTCCTCACATTTTTGACTGGATCAAGTTTCATGTTCATTTTCTGTGATCTTCTATGTTTACTTAATCTCCGCGCAGAATCTGCTTAATGCATATGCGTGATTGGCGGTTTTGATGTTTGTTAGCCGAGAAAATTAGGCAAAGCTTAGACGCTTACTTCGAGGTAAAGGAAAACGAATCACTCCAGTGCACTCAACTGCTTCAAATAATTTAGCAAAAAGAAAACTCTACCACTGGTAATTGAGGTTCGCTTTTATTTATTTATTTTCCCCATCCTGACTTTTTTTTAATACTCATTGGCTATTAAAGTTATATATATATATACATATGAAAATTTGGTGAATGTTCAAGTGATAAATGATATGAAAATTGTTGATAAGTTATAATATTAATTAACTACCAAAATATTGATTGATGATGTTTCCGAAATTAAAGTGTTATCTCCTTTTTTTTGCGTTTTTTTTTGTATATGTTTCATTTTTTTAGAGGGCATTGTCATAATTAATGTATTTTTGTTGAGATAATGAAGCCGGCTATGAGTTCTAACTTCACACGGTTGACGCGTTTTTACGTAAACGCATTCCCATCACAGTTATGATATATGCAAGTGCTTGTAAGTGTTTATGGGACAATGAGTACTGTTTGTGTTAGTATTACTTTCAGGGGGGAGGGAGAGAGAGTTATCTGTACGGTGTCCAATATATTATTGAGAGCTAAAGAGATGAGGAATTGTGGTAAGACATTTAACGTACGATTTAAACTGTCGGAATTAGAATTTATTCTACTATGATTGATAGGGAATGGTTGGTCGAAAAAAGGAATGACAGGCAAGACATGTGAGAAATGAAATGACTATCACTATTCACTAATCAACACCAAATGAAACAACTATTATTCTCCAGTTACGTCAAGACAAAACCATAAGTTAAATTTGACCAAGAAAGCTAGCTGCTCTAATCAAACCTCCCCAAGATTTAAGTTGTTGTTCTCTTATTTCATTTTTTTAAGGATTAGTTATTAAATAGTAATGGAGCTATAATGACATGGATGAGTCTTTTTCTGAGTAACACAGTACAGGGAATGGAATAGAAGATCTTAAGGAAAAGACGCCCATTCATGCTCTGCGTAGCACTGTTGTGTGGAAGAGATGGAAGCAGGGGAAAGCAACAGTGGTAACGAGAGGCGTATTATATCTAAGGATTCTTCATGGTGCAGCCAATTCCGAAATGCATCTAATCCTTGGATGGCAAGATATGCCTATGCCTTGATTTTTCTTGTGGCAAATCTTTTAGCATGGGCTGCACGGGATTATGGTCGTGGTGCTTTAACAGAAATGAAGAGTAAGATTTCTTTAATCCTTAAAGTGATGATTTTTTATTTTTATTTTTTCACATCTCACCGCCATAACATTTAGTTTTCTAATGCTTCTTTCAGATCCAGTTCTTCTGCTTAAATATTCCGTTTGTATTTTATATACATTGTTTTTTTTTCAATACTGCCTATTGGTTCCGTGAAGATTCACCATCTTAGCCTGCAAACCTGACGTCTCATCTGAATGCATGCATTATTTTATAAACATGAATTAGATATAGTGAAAAATATTCAGAAATTCACAATGTACTTCTTGGTAGTTTTCAATATGAAACTGTTTGTTGACTAAAGTGGAATAAGCAAGCATTTAATTTACAAATTCTGAAGCGTAAAAAGACCTGTCTATCCCTCTATTTTAGTAAGTCGGACTTGTTAAATGTCAGCAAATCATTCAAGAGAAATTATTGGGTACATCTCATGCACACTCATGGGATGACTGAGATCATGTTCCCTTTCATCTAAAGCTGTTTTCATTTGAGCATAATATTTTCATATGATGCCATTAGCTTAAAATCTAATATATTTAGCCTACAGGATTTAAAGGATGCAATGGTGGAAAAGATTGTTTGGATGCTGAAGGTGTTTTGCGTGTGAGCTTGGGTTGCTTTGTATCCTTTTCATTTATATACATGAAAATAGTTGGTAAACACTATGTATAAGGTTTGTAGAAAAGAAACAATTAGTAATTTGATTAATCAGTAGTTTATGTTTGTTTATGATGGGTGGAAAAAATAAATTAAAAATAAATTTTATATCATAACTATGCCACTTAATCCTAGGTTTGGCTTAGTCCTATAATATTTAAAGTGAACCTTAATCTGAGTTCAGATATTTTATATCATAATGTTTTTGTCAACTGCTCGCACTTCTAAACTGAACAATTTGAGAGATACATGGCACTCTGGATGGTGGTCAGTCAAGATTGCTCTCTGGGTGGTCACGACTGCCATTCCATTTCTACTCCCTACTGAATTTATTCAGATTTACGGTCGGTAGATTGTATTTTCAACAAGCCTCCTAGAATTAATGCATCCTCTGAAATATCAAAACGTCGTTATTATAAGCTTGTCATTCCTCTGATTTAATTCTTTTGGCAGGGGAGGTGGCTCATTTTGGCGCAGGGTACAGTTTTAACCCATTAAAATAATTTAGTCATGCCATTCTTTCTAAACTGACCAGTGAATATTTAAAATGTCGATATATTTCTTTTCAGGGTTTTCCTCCTTATTCAATTGATAAGCATAATCAGCTTCATTACATGGCTAAATGAATGTAGTGAGTCAGAAAAATTTGCATCAAGATGGTAAGATTTCATCAGTTAAAGAACTAACAGAAACACATGCTTCCTGAGCACGAAAATATGCTTGAGAAAATGGTAGCTGTATAAATTTTGAAGGTTTTTTTTTATTTAATGTTTTAGCAAAGCGTGTTCACTGATTTTTGGATAGTGAATAATTGATAAAGACAAAAGGAGAAACAAAATATTGATTTTATAAATCCTTATTAGCTCTCTATTAGCATTAAAAGTACTCAAGTCTAGAGTGGGATAACCAGATATTGTTAGATCGATTGTATTCTAGCACATCTTAGCAATTTAGCATCAAGCTCCCTTATGTAGCTAGAAGTCGGGCAACAAACCTTAAGTTATGCTAGTGCATTTTATCCCTATTCCACTTGTAAAACTCTGATGGGCCGACAAACAAGTTGATCAATTTATTTAGGATGACATCAGAGATAAGATTCCATATTTTGTAAATGTTTGTGTGCATTAATCACTAATTCTCATGCAGCCGAATTCATGTGATGTTTTTCGCAACGACTGCATATGTTGTCTGTCTGATGGGGATCATTTTGATGTACATTTGGTATTCACCAAAGCCATCTTGCCTCCTCAACATTTTCTTCATTACTTGGACGCTAGTACTTCTTCAACTTATGACAAGTGTGTCTCTGCACCCAAAAGTAAGTTCTATTTGTATTGCTCAATTCACTTCATTGTACAAGACCGAGATGTAGAATTTCTAACTTTATCTGCAATAGGTTGATGCTGGCATTCTAACTCCAGGGCTGATGGGGCTTTATGTTGTCTTCCTTTGTTGGTGCGCTATTAGAAGGCAGGGCTACCAATCTTTGCTTGATAGTTTTGGATTAGTATCGATGTTGCTGTCCAATGCATTTAGTTTCTAATGTTTATAGTAATATTGTCACCCAAAGAAGGCATGGAAGTAAAACGATCAAACAAGAAAGGAATCTGTATCTATTATTTCTATTCATTTATTTCTTATGCTACCTCTCTTCCCGTTTTCATTTCTATTGAATTTGAACTTAAGAATATTTTTGCATGCAGTGAACCTGCTGGAGGAAACTGCATCAGGAAGTCAGACTCTGCAACCAAAACAGACTGGCTAAGCATCATTGTAATATATTTCTATTTCTATTCTTCTTTTTCAAGAGTAATATATAGCTATTATTGCTACGCTGAAAATTGAAATCTGCTGTATATTTGACCTTGAGTCTCTAGCTCAGTTATATGCGCATTTCATGTACATATATTCATTTAAAAAGAGCCAGGAAAAACTGATACTCTTCTCAGAAAATATAATTCAATGTCTCTTGTTTATTATGAAAATATTTAAATTCGTTTTAAGAAAAAATATCTTCGCCTTTTGATTGTAAATATCATTATATCTTCTTTATGATGGCTTGGTAATTAATTTTTAAATCTTTGAAATCTATAAACCCAATTACTTTTTCATGTTCGGTTGACCTGTGTCAATGGCTTTCGTTGGCAGAGCTTTGTTGTTGCAATACTAGCAATTGTTATTGCGACATTTTCAACAGGCATAGACTCCAAATGCTTTCAGGTTGGTTACAAACTATGAATTTACCTTCAATTACAACATTATGTTCTCAATACATATCTGACAGATCCCTGCAGTTCAGGAAGGATGATACAGCACCAGCAGAGGATGATGTACCTTATGGTTATGGCTTCTTCCATTTTGTTTTTGCCACAGGAGCAATGTACTTTGCTATGCTATTGATTGGATGGAATAGTCATCATTCTATGAGAAAGTATGGTCTCCTCCCCTCCTGTATTTGGCCCATATCATGTTATCTGCTTCTTACCGAGTTTTCTTGTTTTTCTTCGTCCCAAGAGAGAAAAAAAAAGAGTGGCAAACAAAAGAAATGCATTTCCAATTGGTAATAGGCAAATAATCAATTAATCATATACAAATCAAGATGCCATAGAACCCAATAAATGTGATTCCCATTAAGTTTTAGAGGTGTTTTATTTGCACGGCACTATCTTTCTTTTTAATCAATAATTGTAACTGTATTTTATTCTCAAAATCTTCTAAAGTAAATCTCCTTCACTTAAGAGGAATTAACAAGGTGGTACAATCGTCAGTCAGCACTCAGCAGTGTCACCTCGAATATGTTGTTTTGTTACTGAAATGATATTCTTTTTTCAGAATCTCACTTATAGTGCCAGTAGCAAGTTCATCTGAAGTTGATTCTGTCTTTCTTTCAGTGCCCTCATACATGTAATAGCAAGTTCACAAGATGTAATTACCTTTATTCTTTCTGCAGATGGACAATTGATGTGGGCTGGACCAGCACCTGGGTCAAAATAGTAAATGAATGGTTGGCAGTTTGTGTATATTGTAAGTATTTTTAGTAAAACCAAGTCTGGCATAAAGATCTGAATTTAATCTAAGCATAATTTAAACTCAAACATTGTTTTATTAGTAACTCTTTCCATATAATTCTTGAACAATTGAGGCTCAACGAAACAATACTTGTGTTTTTTGACAGTGTGGATGCTGATAGCCCCAATCATATGGAAAAACAGACAAACTGGTTCTACTTAAGAACGCGTCGAAACACAAACCATTCTAGTTTTGATATTTTTTTCAAGGAAAGATCTTCAGATAGTTCCATATCTCAGATGCAGTTAGGAAAAAGAATAGCAATTGAAAAATCAAGGGAATTCTCTGGAAGAAACGGTTCTTCTTCAGTGGACACTAGACAGAAGCAATGGGTCTGCCACAAATGCATATATACTTGTTGGATTTCTATCACCCCCGTAGATATCCGATCCTTTCCCTCCAACCAACCGATCATTTTAAAGAAAAATACACTTTTTACCTGTACATGTGTCAATCAGGGAGCATAATGTATCTAGAATAATTTAATAGATGCTAATTAGATTTTTCATTCATTAATTTTTTAAGTCTCGATGATTGTTTTTTGGTGCTGACACTAATACATACAAGTGGACATGCATTTTTTTTTTTGGGGGGGGGGGGGGGGGGGGTGCTGGAAAGGATATTTTTTGCAAACCCTTGGAACTCTAATTATATTAACAAGCTGGATTTTCTTAAATTGCATTCGTACTTTTAAATTGAAGTAAACTAACCTAAAACAGCCCATGCAAACAGTAAATATCATCTACAAAAATAGTTTATAAATTTATCTAAAAAATATATTCAATTTGACAAGTGTAGAATGTAAGGTTTTTAACTCCTGTTAATAGAGAAAGTGATAAGTATTCTTTCCTTGAGTGGTTGTAGTGACCAAATTTTTTCTGATGTGATCCTATATATATTAGGAGAATTATTCATTTTATTCATGGTTTCTCACTTCAACTTCTGTTGCAAGTCAAATTATGATAATCTTTTTCCTAAAAGCATGTATTATTAGTGTAAAAATATTTTTACACTATCAACCAATTAAAAATCACTCTATATATAACTTTTAAAATAATTATTACAATAATCTACAATCTTAACATACATGATTGGGCAATAGTATACAAAATTTTTACATTTTCAGTGTATTCAAATTAAATTCTTAATAAAAACACAATATCCATTCTTTCAAGTTTCCTAATAAAAACATCAACAAACAGACAAGAGGCATAGAACTCAAACTGAAATTTATTTGACAATACCTCAACGAATAGAAAGACCTTACAAAAATTATGAGATTACAAAATAATACAATACAGAAAAATCTGAAAAAATAACACTAGGGGCAACTTTATCTCCACAATAGTGTCTCCGTAATTTCCCCTTCTCCCCCAAGGCAGATTTTGCCTTTCATCTTTCCTATAACAATAAACAATTTACAAAGCCAGGTGCAAATATTTGAATTTGAACCCCGGGTGTGTGGTGACTAAACATAAATCTCTCAATATGCTTGATGAGTGTTTCGCTTTGACTAACAAACGCCAGAAAGTTCAACCATGTTTGTACAGGGTGTGCAACAAATCGATGCATGACTTAAATAGAGTCCAAGCAGACAAAAACTTTCGGTCATCCGAAAGGGTTCCCTCCTGCATGGTAGGGGTTTGGGGTAGCAGCAGTTGACAACCTACCAGTCAGCTGTTGATCTGGATTTGAGAACCCAAAAGCAGTTGCCTCAGTAGCAAAACTCCCAATTCCTTGATGCCTACATATTCAGTTATAAATCTTAAGTGGAAAGGAAAGTAATGACCAACCACAACCAATACTTATCGACCCTATCCAGACTACAAGTTGTCCCTTGCACAGAGATTACCTCAAATAACAAATAAAACTCAGTTCTCAGCAATCACACCTAATATCAGCCCACTCAAGGAACAATAGCTGGTGAGCTGATGAAATGTGATGCTAAAGTATGTGTTTATTAATGAATACAGGGTTCCATTTATTATTCCAACATGGGACATTTTACAAACGATTGGACCCAAAAGAGGGATTTCAAAGAGAAAAGAAATAATCTCACCTATAACAGCCCATGCAAACAGTAAAGATTATCAAGACTAAAGAACAATTAGTTACCTTGGCATTGGCATGTTAGTTGCCATTTGTTGTCCCATGTATGCCCCTGAGATTTTAGCACGGTTTAGGATACAGATAAAGAGCAGAATTGCCTTGGCATAAAGTAGTTGATTGAGGAAATAGTAATAGGTATACCTGGTCCCATTGCTGGTGCAAGAGTTTGTACTTGAGGAGGCGATACATAAGATGATGATGAGGGTGGATTCCAAGCATGAGATATATTACCCATGTTTGACGGGTGCATTGTAGCTGAAGGTGTTACACTAGGCAGAGCACCTTGCAAAGATGACATGGAAGGAAACTGCAACCAAGGAGCACCAACCATAAAGCATCAACCAAAATGTGCAATTAATTGGTGAATTAACATATTAGAAAGTCAGCATATCATACTTCAATGTTCCAGCTTTTTCAAAGCCAGATGATCAAAGAAAGAAAACACAAAATATATTCCTACGAGGCAAACTTCAGAAAGTAATGTACACTGTAGTAATTAATGATGAAAAAATACATTTAGTTAATAACTCAATAGTGGACAAATACAAACCATGACAATGCACTTTATAGAAGAGCCTAAATCCCAAATCAACAATATTAAATATAAAAGGTTTACACAAAATAGGACAAATAGTGTATAGTGTATCACTGGGAACATTACACACTAGTATATCGCTGATAAAAAAAAACACTTTATATCAATTTTTATATCAATGAAAGTCACATACTGTTGAGGCTTGAACTGGAGTTGGTTCGTTACTGACATCAAATGGATTTGTTGATTTTGAAGGTTGTGCATAATTTGGCATGGGCTGTAACAGTTGTAAGAAATTTATGAGGTATGCATCATACTATTGTACTAGCCAGAAGCAACAGATTAAGATAAAGTTGCAAACTAATAAGTTGGATTGTAACAGTACCACCACATTATTGTATTGAATTGAGATACCCATGCTAGGTGGTGGACCCATTTGCCAACCTGGGACTGGAGCAGGGAACGGTGAATATTTTACAGTGAATAGATCCTGCAGAAATCCCAACTACTCCCCTTAGATAAACAATAGATACACACAATATCTGCACGATATAGATGTTTCATGAAGTAAAATATGGAGTGAATAATACCTCTGGAAGCTCACTTCTTCCACTTGGTTTTATGTCTGCTGTAGAAGGTTGTAAAACAACACGGGATTTAGCCTCATTGGCAGGCTTTGGGACGAGGTGTGATGTATGAGGCATTGGTGTGCTTGGGTTCCCTTGTACCAGTGGTACAGTCCAGGGCTGCAAGAAATTTCCAGGAAAGGGTGAACAAATACCACATCTGAATTAATTAATTAATAGACAGAACATTCGAGACAATTACTCAATAAGACAAACCTGATTATTCAAAGCTCCACCAACTGGTGATGTGGATTGTTGAATAGTAGGCTGACTAGCAGCAGCAGTGAACAAAGGTTGTTGTTGCTGATACTGCAAAGTAGCCCACTGTCCTGCATTATTGTGAGTTGATGCTGGTGTTAATCCAAAAGATGTTACTGAAGCACCACTGGCTGGGAATGTTGAGAAGCTGCTAATAATTGGTGTTCCTGCAGCAGTAGCGGTAAGAGCTGATCCCATCACAAGTCCTGCAGGAGAAACAGACGGGTCATTGAATATTAACAATATTGTCACACAGCTCCCAGAATTAGCTGTTGCAACACGGGAATCACCTTGGGCTCCTGAAACATGAGAAGGTAAAGATACTGGTACTGACAATTGTGTCAGCATGGATTCAAGTGGATTTACATTCGAAGGACCCTGAGGTGCTTTTGCCTCGGGAGCAACATCAAAAGAGGCCCAATTATTATCATTGGAATTTGCAGGCATCCCATGTTGAGCCACAGTAGTTTGCTGGGCTTGAGGAGCTGCTGAAGCAACAGGTGGTTCAGGATCATCATCAAAATCAATAAGGCTCTTAATAGTCTCAAGCTTAACTTCTGCAGGGGTTCCATTGCTGGATGCTAAGCTACTGGAAGATGCAGTTCTCTGCAATTACAATAGTCCATTTAGATTATTTTTTTTTTGTAGAAAATTAATTTTGGGAAACTTACAGATTAAAAGGGGGATAGGGAAGGGGGGAGGCCATCCCATGAAATTTGTAGTAAAGAAAGTAAATACCAAGCCACATCACTTACATGGATTAATAAGAGAACTATAAATGAACATGTTGATGTTCATGCTTATTGTCACTTACCATGTTCGTTCAATGCTTACAAAGCATTGCACATTTTGCAAAAAAAAGATATTAATCAAAATTTCATTCCCTTCCACCCTCCTCCTATTTATTTACCTACAAAACCCCTCTAACAATAACCCCTTCTACTAACTAACCATTAGAACAGTCCAATTAACTGTCCTAACTCCCAACACAGATGGTTGGAGCATATGGAACATCATCGGTAATAACTTAACCTGTGTGAGTGCTGAGCCATTAGCAGCCTGTCCACTGTTTGTTTTGGGTGGTTCACTTATTCGAAGAGGTACTACATTTTCTCCCAAGATCTCTCTAACAGGTCGGACCACAGGTGGGCTGGAAGAATCCAGATCCTTGGCTCGCTCAGGAGAAGCTCTTTCCACATTATGATTTCCATCAGATATTCTATGATCTTCAAATTTCCGTCCATCCCCAAATCTATCTTCTCGACGCCAATCATTGATTATTGGAGGACGAACAGGGCTTTTTTTGTAATCACCATATTGCCTGTTTTCTTGATCATATCCGGGACTTCTTCCACTAGGACTAGACCTGTCACTGTAACGACGTTCATGTGTGTCCTCATATGAAGGGCTTCCCTGATACGTTTTTGTTCTCATGTTTTCGTGGAAATCATCCTTGTCACCCTGTATAACAGATTAACAGTGTATTTAGTTAAATCAATTAAGCATGGACACATATCCAACGTGGCAGACTAACAAAATGTGTCCATGTGTCTGAATTAATTTTTTGGCTGCAATATGGCTACAACTCAGCAGCACTGGACTGTTTTTATTATTATTATTATTATTAAAATTAAAAAGAGGTGGAACCTGTTTCAAACTTATAAGGAAATTGTGTGCACATATATGTTGTGTCCTACAACTCTTAAAATTTTGTGTTGAATTCGTGTCATGCATCAGTGCTTCATAGGTTAAAATTGAATTTGTGATAGACTACTTTGTATGTGTTTAAAATGGTAAATCCAAAGAAGAAAACAAACACTTTAATACCTTTACTCTTGGAGGTTTGTCATAGGTCCTCTCACCGCTGAATCTTCTATCCACATAAACATTCTTAATAAAGTCCCGGAGCTTGTCAACATTGCTGGCATCAGAATGCTATTCAGAATAATGCACCCTGCAATTATACATAAAAGCTAACAAGCAAATGCTTACCTGCTATCAGGCAAAGAATGACGTTGTGGATCCCATTCTTTAAGATAGATTTCCTGTGCACGCTGCAAATATTGGATATAATGAAAATCAACTTTGTTGAACGTGCCTTACATGCTGTCAAGGCAGTTTTGATTCTGTTTTTGAATTAACAGTTCCTAAAATAATGGAGCATGATCTTTTTTATTCAGTTACTTAAATGTATTTAAATATGACACTTATTCAATATAAAAAGATGAAGGAATCCGAGACAATTAAAGGGTACTCGGACAAATTCTTGGCATCACTAACAAGGTTAGATTGCTAGGCACTACATTTGCAGATTCCATAATTGTTGAAAAAATTCTGGTTACAGTGCCTGAGAGATATGAAGCATCAATAACCACTTGGGAGATTACAAAGGATCTGTTCAAGATCTCTTTGAAAGAGGTGATACATGTCTTGCAAGCCCAGGATCAGAGAAGATTGATGAGGGAAGAATCAATAGTTGAAGGAACTTTACCAGCCAAACACCACAATGCGACCAAATACAAGAAAAACAAGATCTTTGATGGAACGGGGTCAAGTTCAACATCAACCAATGCAAAAGGAAATTGGAAGAAGTCTTATCCACCTTGCCAACACTGTGGAAAGAGAGGACATCCTCCATTCTGATGTTGGAAACGACCTGATCCTAAGTGCAGTGAGTGTAATCAAATGGGACATGAAGCTGTTATTTGTAAAAACAGGAATCAATCACACAGGGAAGCTGCAAAGGGTGTTAATCCAGAGGAGGAGTACTTGTTTACTGCTACATGTTTCTCTAATATTGAATCAAATCAAAATTGGCTTCTTGATAGTGGTTGTACTAACCACATGACAAACAACAAGGATTTATTCAAGGAATTGAGCAATATAAGCACATTGAAGGTTTGAGTTGAAGATGACAAGTTTATCATTGTGAATGGAAAGGGAACTGTAGCAATCTCAATCAACAGGTACAAAACTCATTTCTGATGTGTTGTATGTTCCTAAAATTGATCAAAATTTGTTGAGTGTTGGAAAACTAGTTGAGAAAGGTTATTAAGTGTTGTTCGAAAACAAAATTTGTTTGATTAAAGATGCAAAAGACAAGGACATTCTCAAAGTAAAAATGAGAGAAAAAAAACCTTGCTTTAAATCCATTGGAGGAGGAACAAATTGTTTTGTCAATAGAAGAGAATGCCACTGAATTGTCTCACAAAAGGCAGAAAGATGAAGAAAAACAAGCAAATTCTAAAATAGCAGTCCCTAAGTCCCAAAGTAGTTCAACTGAAGAAAAATGTGCAGCTATTGCACAAGAGCATACAAACAAGAAGATACACTTGAGGGAAAAAGATGGAAGAATTGAACTGAATAAGAGGTGTTTAAAGTCCCTGACTAAGAACCTGAAAGCTCAAAATGACAAGGCTCAATCACATGTGAAGGAAGCAATTGCTTTTCAACAATGTAAATCAACGGGTTGAATTTTTGAAAAAGATAGGAGTTTACAGCCTCCAAGGCAAGGAAGAGTGTTGTTGAACGTGCCTTATTAGCTTTTCTGATTCTGTTTTTGAATTACCAGCAAGCAGTAACAGTTCCTAAAATAATGAAACATGATCTTTTTTTATTCAGTTATTTAAATGTATTTAAATATGAGGCTTATTCAATAAAAAAGTGTGCCAACTATTTCATCTTAAACTCATGTTCTTCTCTACTATTTTTCCTTCTCTCCTACGTTTTTTTTCTTCTCAAATTAAAACCAACAAACTTAAGAAATGTGTTAATTGCAGGGTGTTATCAACTTAACATGAGCAAGACTTAATATTAGAGCAAGTTTTAGCACATAAAAGCATTCACACCTGATTTCCTCCTTCTTGAAGTGCACTAACTTCCTGTGCACTAAATTTAGCCATTGAAACTGATTTTACCCGATGTGTAAATTCTCGGCTGGAAATTAAACAAAAGGCAGTTGAGAAGAAAGGAAACTGAAACAACATTGTCCTATCTCTAGTACAACAGAATATTTAAAATAATTACAATTTGGACAAAACTGCCAAAGAAAAATCAAACTTTTTTAGGTGTACAATTTATGAACTCCAATCCATCAAAAACATTACAACAATACACAGAAAGTACAAGAAAAATGCATGCAGCAGTATACATACAGACATTTCAAGCTTCATTGTTAGTGGAGTAGAAGATCATTAAGAAAACATATAGAAAGCCTGCTAAGTGTTATCCAAAGACACACGACAAAAACTTAAACTCCAGTCCATTGAAAAGAGCCATACTAACGGTGGGTTTCCAAAGCACCTTAAAGAATATCTATTTATCAATCCTCAAAGCCAAGACATTTTAACAATAATACCATAAGCAAAAAGATTGTAAGTACTTACTGTATTCCGCTACAGTTAATGCAAACAAACGTCCAGAAATTTGAGCAAACATATTGTGGTCCCTAACAAGAGAGAAAGAAAAAAGGATTTAATGCAGCAAACTAGTCTCAAATATCAACATCAAATTCAACAATTTCCTAGCTAGATTCAGAAGAATGCAATCAGAACAACACTCTAAAACACATTGAGATTACTAGCTCTAAAATCAAAGTCTAAAAATTTACAATAAACATGGCCAATAATAAAAGCATCCTGTCTTAAATTCAAATTCTCTTCATTTAAGGCTCCTTTTTTGCATGGAATCTAGAGATTATTGACAGGTACTGCATACTGCTATCATCGGAACAATTTTAACGGGCTACAACCATGATATTACAGAAAATCTGAGCACATCTTTTTTTTTTCCCCAAAACTTCTTCCTAATTATTAGACACATATTTTGTAAAAGCTTGTCTATAGTCTATATTAATGAAGGCATAAGGCAGAACAAGCTCATAAATTATTTGACACAGAAGTTCCTTGTTTAATAATTAAAACTCCAAAAATCAAAATATTATTAACCAAGTAAAGCTTCACTGGAAAAGATTGAAATATCTAACTCTACTATAATTTTCAATAATTGACAGTTTGACACTTAAATGAAAGACTCCTTTGTATTGGTTGGCATGCCATACGCAGGTGAAATCATACTATTTGTGCCCATCCACTGTAGCATATTCAAATACAACAAGAAGCAGCATGTTATTATCTAGCGAGTTTATCCGCTTGCTGCACCTCAAATGGATATTCAGCCAAAAGCAAAAAACAAAAAGTTGCTCTCACGTTTTCTCTGTCATAACGTGTGCAATTATTTGTGGATGGTTAAAAAACATACAATTCCTTCTGTCAGACCAGTTTGTTTCAAGAAAGCAATCTATTTGAAGTGACTTTACCATGATAACAGAGTTCAGGTGAATGTAACATTAATGACCTTGGGTCACACCATAATTCCACACACTTAGGTGCTTGAAGAGTAAGAGAAATCATTAAATTACCATTGATTGTATATCATATCAATGTCCCTCACCTGAACTACATTTTGAATGTTATAAACTAATGTAGTAATGTAGTATACATTCAACGGTACACAGTAAGGCAAATCACTAGCTCAAGGAGCACCTAACAATATCTCAATCGCTGAATTCAGAACAAGATCGAGAGAGACAAAAAAATCCTACCAAGCTGTTACAGTTAATGCATCTTCGATTTGGTGTGAGTTTGAGAAGACCTCGAATTATTCGTTCATTTTTCTCATCTTCCTTCAGTCGACTTGCCATCTCTACTTCTGTTGCACGCATCACAATATATATAGCATAATAACACGTCAATGACTCACGAAAATAAACAAAAATTCAATTAAGCGAAAAATCAGATTGCTCCAAAAGCTACAGAGTAATAAACTAAAACTTTTCAAAACCACGATCATCCGCGTTCGGCACCAAATAATGCGCCTAGAATGTTCCGAAACAAAAAAATAATAATAATAAAATAATAACAACAATCTAGAACATTCCATTCCTTAAGCAGCAACTTGGAAGAGTGTAAAGAGCACGCAAATCAAACAAGAATGCAAAAACACCAGATCTGAGAATCAAACACTAGGCTAAGAAGCAGAAGAAAATGTGCAGTGCAGTGCAGGTGATATTCTGAAACCCTAAAAGTTATAGACAGAGAAAAAGGAAATGAATAAAACGAGAAGTAGTAACCTGAATTTGCAGCAGACGAAGAAGAATCAGTTGAGTCTTCAACTTATGCAGCTTATATTATTATAACGCTCTAAAAGGAGAGAGAGAGAATAGCAGATCTTTCTGAATTGAGAAATTAGTGACTGCTTTGTACAGTTCAGACTTCAGAGAGAGATTTAGCCCAACAGAGGAGAAAAAGAGAAGAAACAGAGGGGAAAAAGAAGGAAGGATTGATTTGAAAAAAGTTGATTATATTTTAATTTGTTAGGACAGCCTCCAGCTGTGTGTGTGAGAAAGTTGGTTTTGTTTTTAATTTGTTAAGGACAGTCTACAGCTATGGTCATACATGGCGACTCTAAATTCTATACCATGCTTGACCATCACATTCCTCATTTGAAAATAAAACATCAACTTCTAGAAAATAAAAACAAAAATTTAGGAGATTTGTCTTCTGACGTCATCTAATACGGACGTTGTTTCAAGTGGTCAAATGGACAATTAGTTTCTTTATGATGGAGCTATTAGTTATTTTCAAGATTGTAGTTTAGTCCTTGAATTTGAAAGAGAAATTTACTCGTTTTGCAGATAAAATGTGTTTATTTTTTACCCTGTCAAAGAATGAGAGAGGGAAAGACATCGAGAGGCCTCATCTCCAAAGTATCAAGAATTCATGTATTCCGTTTTCGTTTCTCATCGTTTTTAATTCTAAAATCTACATGCTACGGTGCATCGTTTTTAAGCTTCCATAGTTCAAGCTTTAATTAAGGAGAATTTTCGGGTGGATGGACCATGTGAAATAACCATTTTATCAAATTTATGTCTATGTTGCAGCGGTGCTCAGTTTTAAAATATCTGATTTGCTGCTGATTTTTTTTTTTTTACTTTTTTGGTTCAGATATATTCAGTTTCTTTCTTTTCAACACTCACTATATAGTATATACAAAGCTGTCGAAGTGATATGATCCATATTTAAATAATTTTTTAATAAGTTTTTATAAGAGAAGAAAATAAAAAATAAATAAATTAAGTTTTTTTAAAAAAATACGTATAAACTAAAATCAGCTTTTTGAACAAGTTAAACAAGAGAATTCTTATAAGAATTTACATTATTTTATTTTATTTTAATTTTTTCTTAAATATTTATTGGAATTTTTATTCCAACAAAATTATGTGCATCTTAAAAATTATGTGCATCTCACAGTCACAGGTACCCAAAATTTCAATAATAAGATGAAGGAAACTTATGTTACGAAACCTTTTCCATGACCAACGAATTATGGGAGGGACAAAACTGGAGACATCTAACTATTATTAACTAATCTGCAAATATTGATTTTTGTCAAGTGGTCCTTACGAACAACCTGTGACATAATCCAATCTCGTCCAAGAATATTGAAACTTCCCTCGAATTTTCGTCTCATATGTTCCAATCCAATAAGGATTCCCATGTTTTCTTAAACGGACAGGTTGATTTTTTTTATTTCCTTTTTAAAATTCGTTTAATCTTGTTTAGAAATTCATGGAAATAATTGTTATTTAAGGTAATTAAGTTTAGTATCCTTTGAACCAATAATTTTTTTTATCATGAACTAATAACTTGTTTATATCTCATTAGTTCATTCTTCTTATATATATATAATCTTTTATTTTTGTTTTGTAGCCACAAATATATTTTTAGGTTATCATAATTTTAGAATTTTTATTAATTTTTAAATTAATATTCATTTTTAAAAGATAAAGTATTATATTAAAATTCAAAAGAAATAGTATAATAATAATAATAAAAAATAATATTAAAATTATAAAAATAGAATAAAAATTATTATTATTATCGTTGTATTAGTATAAAGTAATCTTTATCAAGAATTGTGACTATTATTTGTTAAAAACTTTAAACGTATATAAGATGATACATATCTTTTATATATATATATATATTTTCTTAACATCATTTATTTCATATTTAATTAAAAAAATTATAAAAAAAGAAGAATAAAAATAGAAGAAAAAAAAGTTACAAACTTATATATAAGTCAAAGTCATGACCAACTAATTGAATTGAAAGAAACATGCACGGGAAAGTATTTAAATTTATTCTCCCTCGTTAGACATGGAAGATTAATCAACAGCTGCTTTTTCTTCACATCAGTCAATATTGAATAATCAAACAAAAATAATAGCTGGACTCTTTCGTTGTGTTTCCGGGACCATGTGTAATGTTCAGTGCGTTGTATGCTTTCAGCTTTCTTTACTCAAACGAAAACAAGAAAAAACTATATGAATTGAATTTTAATCAATCATTTCCCTCGTTTGGTGCATATAAAAAATTAAGAACAAGGATAAGACATCTTTTCTGTCGTTTAGTTACAGTATCACTATCGCTGTCCGTATATAACGAACGCAGCCATAACTTGCAAATATAAGTTAAATATTTTTCTTTTGATATAAAAATTAGAATTATTATATCTAATTGCAATGGTATAAAGAACTTGACATCTAATAATAATACAACACCTATTTTCATATAATTTTATACTAATTAACCTTAACTATTATTATAATAAAAATAATAATATATACAATTAATTTTACGGGAGGAAGGGAGGGCCTCTAAATTTGTCTCTGGTTTAATAGTTATTTTGGTATTGGCATAGTCTTCTTCTGTGATTCTCATTGAAATCCTATCTCTCGGGCCTGTATCCTATCTGATTCACCCTGAGATTATAGAGTGAATATCAATAGGATTTCCATTTTTATTTTTTTTTTGCCTGTTTCTGGACAGCATCTTAGCATAACAAGATGATATTTTGATATGAGATTTCACATCTCTTAAAGATATATCCTAAAGAGAGGAAAATAATTTCTTGTCACTGTAGTTGCTGATTAATCCTATGTTGGCAGGTATTACATGGTAAGTTACTCATGATGTTGAAATATTTTTGGGACAGAGTTATACTACCTGTTTAATCAAATAATTTTCTTGCTTCTAATTCACCGTGTACCACTGCTAAAAGCGAAAAGATATATTACTCTCATAGCTCCCTTTTACCAACTTTCTTGATAGAAGCAATTGGTATGAAAATTGTGTTCCATTATGAAATTCTTTTACATTGACCTCTCATGATTTTATTCTTTCAAATTTCAGCTCCAAAATAAGTTGAAAATGAATTTCAGCAGAGGCAATTAGTTGTTAGCTTTCTCAATCTATGATTGTGAGTGTGCCTAAATGTGTCACTAACTGCTTTTTTTGCATATTATTCTTCTAATTCTAGAATCTAGATATTCGAAGACGGGATGAGCCTTCAAAAGAAGTAAGCAGTTTTTGTAGTTTTTCGTGTACAGTGACAACAGCAAGATTTAATCAATTGATTTTAAGACCTTATGTAAATTAATTATCCAAACTTCTTACTACTACTAGACTAGACTGATCCTAATGAGTTAGTTTTTTGAGTTTTGCAAATGAGTACAGTTATTGGTTTATCTTTAGTGGGATTATTAAGCATGCACACAGAAGAAACACCCATCTTAGCCATAATTGACTAGGAAAATATAATAATATATGCTTTTAAACCGGTGATCGATTGCTTGGCTTTTTAGTGTCTTTTATGAAGTACACTTACACTTTCCGTCTCCTATTTCATGATGTCCTTTTCTAAATGATGAATTGTATAAAGTCTGAAAGATAAAAATGCGGTATTGAAACAAACAAGCTGTGTTTAACGTATGTTGCATTGTTGCTCGTACTTCATAAACTTGTCCGCGTTTTTCGGAAAACGATATTTGTCATTACTCATAGTTGTTACGCTCATATTTATTGTCTCGCTTTTCCTTTGTGCGTGACAAATGTTTAATTTTGAAAATGGAGGGTAAAACATGGTGCACTTAACATCTCTCTTGAAAAATGTGCTCACATTTAGTGAGAAATAAAAAAAAATATGATGTTATATAAAAAAATTTATACCATCATTCAATAATAATTTATCTTATATGATAAATTTTTTATATTGTTATCCAATGTAATTTGATATATATAATAAATTTGTTAAATTTTAAATAATTAGTTTAAAATAATTTAAATGATAATTTATAATTAAATACATAAGTATTTTTGTACTTCTACAATATTTATATTAAAATGGATGGGCGAACTCAGAGATCGAAGAATAGAACTATAAAAAGATAATTCCTACTTCATCTGGCAATAGGAGTAAGGAGAGAGAGGAAGGAAAGAGTCTAAAAAAACGGCTCTCATTTTATATTAAAATGGTGTAATATAATTGACTAATCATCTTATCTATTAGGTATGTAGTTAAAAATTCGATCACAAATCTATACCTGTAAAAGAAACATTTTATTAGTGAAAACTACTCCCTTAAAATAGATTTTAGTAACTCGAGGTATACGGGATTAAAAAAAAATCTGAAAAACCTAAAACACAAATATTTCAAAACCAGAAAATACTTCTCCTTTTATAATTCGAGAAAATAGATTTAAGAATTTAATTTAAATACGTTGATAATGAAAAATTATTACATATGATAAAAATATATATTTAAAATAATTTCTAATTGGTTTACCATTACTACCGTGAAGCACGGGTTTTGCTCCTTGAGGTGGCTACATTGGTGGGAGTGTGAAGTTGAGAGCATAGTGAGCAGTGACAGGTCCAGTCGGTGGCTCAGTGCAGGGGAGAATTATTCTAACCGTACAATATTCCAGATGGATATGTCCAAGTATGGCATCATCAATGCGCTAACACAACAATCATTGCTTTATTTAATTAATTACTTAATTAGTTAATGTATTCAATTAGTAGATGATGCTAGCTCACATGCAATTTCACTAGACTACCAATTGCCCCATGGAGTTATACTTCAATATTAACAAGGAGTATTTTTTGAATTACATAAGTGTTTTTAAATTTTGGTAACATATAAAAATATCCTAAAATTATAAATATAATATACATAATTTTGTTTAAATTTTGATAAGATATAAATTTAACGTTGAGTTTCTTGTTTAGCTCCTATTTAGTGATGAATTTCTTAGGATGTGCTTGGATAAAAGTTACGTTGACGTAATAAAATACTTGCTTCTTAATTTTGTGCATTGAAAAGTGTATTTCTTCTTTTGATTACAAACTTTTAATTGCAATCTAAACACACATTTAGGTTATGTTTAACCCAGCTTAATTATAGCTTTTTTTCCCCTTAAAAGGTGAAGTTTGGCCACAATTTGTAGAATAAGTACTCAAAATAATAAGTAGTTTATTTACCAAGAAAAATAAAACTTAAGGAGCTTCTATAAAAAGCTATCTTGAGGAACTTTTCCCTTAGCTTTTTGGAGGTTTTTCCCCGAGTCACTCTTCAAACCCTATAGACACACAAAAGTTGTTACGTAAATTGTTTGATAATTAACATGTTATATATTGGTCATCGTGATGTTGTTGCAACAATTGATTAACACATGCTCCTAACAAAGTAACGCCATCGATTTGTTTTCCTCAGCAGTAGCTTTCACTTTGACATTATTCTATTGCATCCAAATAGATTGTTTTTATTTTTATAAGAAATTATTGACGATAGGTAGAAGTTTTAAACATTTTATATTCAGTACTTAATATTTAAACCTATTCTGTAAATAGTATATATAATAAATTGTTTTCAAATCATGATTAAAATATTTTTATTAATTAAACTAATTTTTAACATTTTTTAAAAATTGAAAGTTTTAAATATGTATTTTAAAAAAATATTATCCTTTAAAAATAATTTTAAATAAATAAAATTAGTTTTCTACAATATTTTTTATTTTATAAGTATAAATTTTCATCATAATAATTAGTTTTGAAGAAAACTAGAACTTTAAAAAGAATTTCCAAATAGATTTTAACTTTAAAGGAGTTTTAAAGCAAAAAATAAATAAAAATTAACAAATAACTTTTACTTATAGAATAGCATGCCCTTATCTTTGCATGTAACTAACAATCCCTTTATCTAAGAACTCTTGCATTTAATTTGGTAACCCGTTTCCAAAAGACTACGAACTGCCCCTTCACGTACAAAAACAAAATAATGGCTGTTTGCTTTCGATAGAGGCAGCGTTAGGTGAAGTCACTTGGGTAATGAAGGCCAAGTAGGCTCAAGAGCGTGGCACCCTGTAACCACTCACAAATACGTCTAAAAGACACCTACATATAGCAATAGGATTGAGATTGGTTTTTATAAACTAGTCTTTTGTGCAACTTTGTCATATACATCCATTTATACAAAGTTCATTTACATTTGTATATATAATGTTGCTTTCACTTTCGCATCTCTCGTAAAATCTGGAATCATTTCAATAGAGAAAGAGAAGCTATTGAGAAAGCAAAAGATGTTAATGTTATTAATTCAGAACAGAGGTTGTTCCATTCAAATGCTGGTGATGCACTCACTAGTCTCTACAATAGTTGAGTCTTACTAAGCAAATCCCATACATAATTGCTTCCCCTCCACCTTGTGCATAATAATAAAATAACCGTCACACGCTTCCTTTTCTTTTATGTTCATGTTTGGTGCGTGTATATATTATTATATAGTCTGAATTTCATATAAAAAGCACCACGTACAAGTAACTTCTTCCTCACTCTGCTTTTATCGTCGCAGAAGCAAATTACGCTCTTCATGTGACTGACACACGCTCCTGACCAGTGTCTTCGCCCTTAGCTTTGTCAAATTCCTCAATCTGCTCCATTTTTTAAAGGATTCACTATCACATGGACCAACCTGTAGATAGAAAGGACCCTTTAACACAATAATTCGCAAACGCTTCTGAGCTCATATATAGTGTCCAATAATGCAATGGAGCCTGTCCCATTATGCACTATTATATTCAAGGTATAGACAAAGACGTCAACATATTCAGCTCAATGGATCAGATTTACTTATTGTATCATTTTCCCGCCCTTTGCACTTACTGATATAAAGTTTATCTACTGACATAGTTTAGAATGTTAATTAAGCATGCAAAGCCTCTCAATCAATCATATTTATTCCAATTATAATATAATTTACAATGTAGAAAGATGTCAATCAAGCAATGTGCACTGTTGCTATATGCGGATAGTTTACTTACTATGCATTAACGTTTTTAATTAGAAGAATCTAATATGATGCTCAAAACTTTAAAGAATTCCCGATTATGCCGTATTGCCTTGCGATTTCTTTTGTCTTTAGTCTTCAATTTGCGTCACAGTTGTATTAATTATTACCAAATATGCCTCGACTTTGTTCCTTTATATTTGACCTTTTACCATGCTTATAGTTCATTAATTTGGATGTTACACTTATCCACATGGATCTATAATTGTAGTATATTATAGTATATACATATTCTTTTCCTCCAGCTTGGCTAAGTCCCATCACATTCACATATAAAGTTTGTCACTTCCACTTCCCTTCCTGTGATCCTTTTGATACGTATGTATTTGATCATGAATCATGCTTCTCCTCTTTTGATACGTATGTATTTGTTTCTTCAATAGCTAAACACAGTCAATGAGACGCTTCTCAAACCATGTTTCTCCTTTTATGACACTAAATGGTTGGTATCTTGTGTCCTTAGTGGTTTATCACATGACAAGTTCCAATCGCACTGGGTCTATTTTCTATTATTATTCAGGATAAAATTCATTGGGTTTTGTGCAGTTTGGTTTTCCCAATACATTTGACCTTAAGCTTCTTTGTTTTTTTTTTTTTTCCCTCTCCTCCTTAACATAAGGTATTATAACGAACCAGCTGATTTGGATTTTGTGTCATTCAAGTCATTGGTTGAGACTTGAGCAAGGAAGGTTAGAGTTGTGAGAGCAGAGAGAGGTTTCTTTCAGTTAAGTTCAGATTTGCCTGTGTGACTGATAATAGTAAAAAGTTGAAATGGGGAATCTTAGTTGGATGTTGGACAAGTTCTGTATTTCTTCTTGTTCAAAAACCTGTTTCTGTGTAAATTCCATGGAATTTGAAGATGAGTTTGAGAGTAAGGCTTTGATTGCAAGTGACAGTGATCATAAACTAAGACTGAAGGATGTAGTTGATGGAAAGCAGACATTGGCTTTTCAATTGAAACCCAAGGTGAGGCTTCTCTTTTCTTTAATTCTCTTTTGCATTTGAAGTGTCTTTGGCAACACCAGTCACAATCTTTTCTCATTCCAGGGGAGAAAAGAAGAAAATATAGTTAGTTTGTGTTAGAGAGCTTGTATTGTATGGGTTATTCTGATACCTTCCTGTTGCTCAATGTGCAGATAGTGATATTGAGGGTGTCCATGCATTGCCATGGCTGTGCAAAAAGAGTTGAGAAACATATCTCAAAGCTGGAAGGTGAGAGCACATTACATTTTTTATTTTATTTTTTTCATATTAAAATATAGATTTTATAGCTTTCATATAAAAATAACCTCCTCTTGGAGTAGGCTTGACTCATTTGCACTTTATTTCCTTCACTTCATCAGTTTCATTTTGTCACTTTTGAAATATTTCTTTATCTCATATTATTTGTCACATTAAAATATAAAAGCAATATTAATTATCTTTTCCAATCATATTCTCAAGAAACAAATGTATTGGCTAGTAGATGTACAATTGTAATTGTAAAGTATAGTTAATAAAGATATTTTACTTCGATAAATTATTTCATCACGAGAATTGGTATAATTAATCATTGGTTAAACTACTCACAATATAATTGTCTCTATTTTTATTTAAGTTTTAGTTTCTACATGGAGTAGTTTTTTTTAACAGTTTTACACTGTAAAAAATTATTTTCTCATGTCAGCGTCAATAACTAAAACCTATACGCATGTGTAGGAACTAGAAGTACTTACTTATAGTTTTCTCAAATAAGAACTAAAATTTTAAAATAAGCAAAACTATCAAAACGAAATGAATAATTAAATCTTAATTAGTACTATTTATATTCATTAGAGAGAGTAACTTTCTTTCTTTCGTTGTTTGTGCTTGGTATGGTCAATGGTGTGTTTGTTTCAACTTTCAACAATTCCTCTGAACAAAATCTGATTGGTTATTATTGAAGGGTGTGATAGAAACAGAGGTTGTCCAACTGTCCATGAGAGAAGATAGATTATTAATACTGATGAATCATGATAAATGCTAGCCATCTGTGAAAAAAGTCAACTTTATCATTGTTTGCTCTCACACACTTATCAGTTTGTGGTATGCTAGTACCCCTATAACTGCTGCCTCTTTCTACTTTTCAACAGGAGTGAGCTCATACAAGGTAGATCTGGAAACCAAAATGGTAATGATTTGTGGCGACATTCTTCCTTTGGAAGTGTTGGAAAGTGTATCCAAGGTTAAAACTGCAGAGCTTTGGAATTCTCCATGCTAGTAATAAGGAAAATTTCTGCACAAAACACCATCAGCGTCACCAGATTCTACAAAAGTCATTTTTGTTGTTATTATTTTATTATACTATTAATAGTTAATACCCCGTGTCATGTTCCAGCAAGTCTCTTGCAGGAAACAAAAAGAAGAAAAAAAAAATACATTTATGTCTCTCCCTCTCTTTAGTACATTTGGCTTTGACATTAATGGCTACAAAATTCACTATTGTCAAGTTGCACCCTGAAAATTTATAGTAATCTCTCTATTCTTCATTTTATTAATTTCTGTTCAGGAGCTTTCTCTAGAGTCTAGACTCTAGTTCAAATCTTGCTTCCATATCACATTATGCAAATGGTAATTAGTGGCATGTACCAAAATTTTAATGCCATTAATAATAATAATAATGCTACAGAAAGTTAAAGAAAGAGCAGTGATCGAAGTTTGACTTAATTCACTGGCACAGTGCATGGTTAGCCGGTGATTTTGTAGTTTTAAGGCATGACACGATCTTGCTTACAGTCAATTACGGGGAAAGCAGATGATTGAAAGGAAGATCCATAATGCGCGGCTACTCTGCTAGTACTGTAGCTTTTAAGCACATTAGTAAACCATTTTATGTACCCCTGGTAGCAAACAAAATAATTACATTATGATCAGACTCAGATTTTTTATAATGCATTCATATCATACGGGACAGTAACTATTTGTGAACACCAAATATGAACACATTTTATGTGATATTAAATTATTGAATACATATCTAATTATAAATGATTTAGGCATTAGTACTAAATATTCAATATAGGAGAAAAATTACTTATATTTTAAATTATTTTAATTATAAATGATCGTGTAATAAAATATTAATTTTTAATTTATATAAAACTTTGCCAACTTAATTTACTTATATAAGCAGTATCCTTTTTTTTTTTTTTTGTATGGATAAGTAGTATCCCTTACACTGAGAATCAACATAATATTTTCCTTTGGGCGTCATTTCCCATGGAAAAGGAGAACACCCTATGACCCTATCCTGGCTAACACTGTAATCGAATTCGTGGTGGGCCTGAATAATGGATCTCTGATCTGGCCCAAAACTCGTGAACCCAAAAGCCGAAACAGAATGTGCTTTTTTACTATACATTAGAAGATATAAAATCAATCATTTATTGAATTACGTATCCACTACTGTCTCGTTAGTCTACGAATAGAATATATATTTTTCCTTTTTGAAGAGAACGGATAGAATATAATACTATTTAATAAGATAATAAAGGAAAAACTCAAAAAATAAAAAGTCCAAAATTTATTTTGGTTTCCATGATCGCTTTTCTTCTAAGTTCTAACACTAAGTCCTATAAATATAAATAAAATAGTATATTTTATATGTATTAAGTAAATAAATTTATATTTTTTATCAATAAAAAATTATTAATGTGATTTTTTAAATAAATATTATAAAAGTCAATTATAATATTATTTTAGTAATTAATATATTATTTCTTTATATAGTGGCCATACAAACTTATTTACAAAATTCTTTTTGGGGAAAGGATAACGTACTAAGAACCTGCCAAAAGAATAATGAATTACACGTTGTGATATAGAGATTCTTTCCATATACGTTATAGAAAATATCTGTACATCATAATCAACAATACTTTTTTTTTTTTCAAATATTTGTGATAGAAAAATTAGAGGTGAGGGTATAAGTATAACGTTAACGTCACGGTGGTTGAGGTTCTACCGGTACAAGTTGGTCTTACAACAGGTTCAGCTTGAGACGTGTTGGTGCTTTCGATGGTGGTTATAGGAGCATTATTTTTTCTTGATGATTAAATTTTGCATGCATTAGGGATGAATTTGCACTTAAAAATAAAATAAACTTAAATAATAATTTGGTCCTTATAAAATATTATATTTTTTCTTCCTTGTAAAAAATTATATTAATAGTAGTACTCATTTGCAAATTTCTATGTTTGAATGAATATTTAAAAAATATTTTTAAGAGTTGTTTTTTTTTTATGTTTTTCGAGAAACCATTATTATCTCTTTTATAAAAATTATTATGAAAAGGAATAAATACAAAAGAATTCTTTTTTTTACAGGAATAATAAAACAATTCTTATGAAAGTATAAAGAATATTCACGAAAAATTGTCTAATGGTTCTGTGAATATATATTTAGACATATTAAATACATTTATAACCTTTTTTTTAAGTATGGTTTCCGAAATATACCATTCTTAACAAACATAATAATTATCATAAATAAGAATGATTTTGCATATCAAACACTCCTTGAGACTTCCTACAAACTTCCCCAGTTCTCTAAAAATTAAGACTTAGGCTTGTGTTAAACTTCAACTAATTTTAGTACGCATTCCTAAAATATATGATGGCAATAAATGATATTAATTAACTTTTTTTAGTTTAAGTTTGTATTATGCATACATATTAAAAATATTTAATGAAAGTAAAATATTGCTATATTTAAATTAAAATGTTCTTATTTAATACTCTTAAATTTTATGCTTAGTATTAAATAAGAGTATATTTGTGAGAAAAAATAATAATTAGACTTTGAAATTTAAAAAGAACAATTGTTTAAAAATACAGAAGGCTAAAACTGCATACAAACGTTATCCCAACAACTTTTTTACAGTATCGTGATACATCATTAAAAAAAAAAAAACGCACAAACCCCATATGCAACCCTATCGTGATCTATCTATTTTTCTTGGAGCATAATGATATTGAAAGTATTTTTTTTTTTGCTGAATGAAAAAAAATGAGAGAATTATTGTTTGATGGAAAATGTAGGAATGGAGTTATTCAATAAGGAAATAATATTATAGTTGAATTGGTGCGTGAAGGTTAGAGCAGAGGGCAAGGGGTGTACGTTAGAGAATTGTCAAATCACATCACACAATAACCAATAACGCTACTGAGACGGCTGATATGTGGCTGCGCCGCGCCCAAAGTGAATCCAAAGCACAAGAAAAAGGGACACTGAGTCATCAAAAATCAAAAAGTACTAAAGCTCACGTTTTGACATGCATATGCAAATATATTCATGATTCTGCCCATACCATCAAAATTTCCTAGCTAGCACTCGCATGATTCATTAGTCAATTCTTATGTAAAAAAAAAACCTTTATATTACTGCATGCGTCAATATTGGTTTGGGTATTACTAACTAATTAACCAAAGCAAGATTCTCCCACAGTATGTAATATGCATGGTTAAACAGAAACACATAATTTAGTTTCTTTAAACCTATATCTGCATGTTCTTCCTTCGGAGAGGTAGTCTTGTAACTTGGAAGTGCATGTACCAACTCACCCTATCGTTAAGGATTATCTTTTCACAATATTTAAACCAGATTGAAAGTATTCCTATACACATTAGAATCTTCTCATTTCGAGTCAACTTGTAGTTTCACGTTATTATACATCTCAGCAAAAAAAAACGTTATTATCCACAATTTTATATAATTCGAGTTTCTTTTTTCCGTTAATCATGTTTTCGCTAATATATTTATTGTGTTTTTCAAAGCTAGAAGAAAATAAATTCACGTATTTTTATCAATAAAAAATCACATATTTGTATCGATACATTTTTTATTGATAAACTTTGACAATATTGAATAAAAAATATAGTAATTAAAAAATACGTTTTTATTTTTAAAATTACAAATAAAATAAAGAAAAAAATGGGGGCATAGGTGCATACCCCCTCAAATAATGGGGTCAGAACTATAAAGGTTTGGAATTCTTCATAATTATATTATGTTTATTGTGGGGTTGGTTGGGGGGTGGGGTTTTGAATAGTACACTGTATGCACAATATCTTGGACTATAATCTTGTTGTCTTTGTGAATATATATATATATATATATATATATATTCATTGGAGCATATGTGAATTTAGATGTCCCCACCCCACCTCAACACAAAAACGTGAAGACATTTAATTTTATTTAATTTTTATCAGAAAGACATTATAATTTTAAATATACATTTGACACCAAGGCACATGATAATGGTCAGCTCATTGAACTGTTTCTCTAGGGTCAAGCCTCCCAACGACGCTTTTTGTTTACAAAATATTTGCTGAAAACAAATAATAAAAGCAAAAAATAATATTTTTTGGATAATGTTGCTCTCACTCGCAAAAAATAGAATTGTTAAAACACGTACCAATGGAAAGGGGAATCACTGCTTTATGTACTTTCTTGCAGGCAGAAAGCCAAACCTAGCCAATATTCGCAATCCAGGTTCATTTTTTTTTCTAGGTTGTTAAATAAATTTTACTGGATAGTTTTAACTTTTACCCTTAATACACCTTTATGGAACACCTTTATTTTGTTTGTTATTTACTCATCATTAAGTTTGTTTTTCACAATAACATTATCGTGGAGTATCTATCTATCAAGTTGGTTGACATAATTTTGTTTGAAAATTTAATTAATCATGTGAATTTTTTTAATAATATTTTTTATCCACGAAATTTAAAATTAAACTTTATGTAACAAAATCGAGTCCCTCAAACTTAACTAATTGATTTTTTACCTTATTTAATAAAGAATTTTATTATCATATATCAATATTTAATTATAAATCATCGTTAATATAATTTTAAAAATAATTATAATAAAAATCAACAATCTCATCATATACATCTCATCATATACATATGATTAGTTATAATTGGATAATGATGTAAAAAAGTTTACACTATTAATGTATAATATTTTTTTCTCTTTTATAAATTACAATAAATTCATTTTTAGTGAAAATAATACTTATTTTATATTTTTATGAACATCATTTTTATAGTTATGTTCTTAAATATATATATAATTGATTAATGTTTGATGTACCTTTTTGTATAATTTTACATAAATGGAAAAAGCTTTAATAATTGAGTAAATAATTCTAATGAAATTTAAATAATTGTATAATTTTTCTTTATATTCTTCAACATTGAGTCAACGAAATTAATCATTTAATTTAATTTTACTGAAAAATTAATCGTTTAATAACAACGAGTATTTTATTTTTTGCAATACATAAATTAAATATTTATTTATATAACTAATTAAAAATTATAATTTAGACTCCCTTTGTTACTATATATAAAACTCAAATACCTAATTCATCAGAATTAATAAAAGTGATTAATATCATTGTCATTAATATTTGTCTCTCTGATAATACATTTTATTTTTTCTTTTAATGAGGGTTATTTCTAGTCTAAAAATAATCAACACAATGAATATTATAAATTTAATTATACAAAAGTCAACAAACACCATTTAAAACTTGAATCTTATAAATAAGAATAGAAGGAGTAATAAATAACTCTCACACACATATATTAGAATTTAATGTTTATGCATTGATGGTGAAAAATATTTGTACACGGTCATCCAAACACAGTATTATTTGAATTACTTTTAAGATAATTATTTAAAAAATTAACAAATTTAGTATGCATAATAAATTATGATTGAATGACTGTATAAATTTTTTACTATGAGTTTAAATGTTACCCATGGCTAGGCATGACAACGAAACTCGTATACATGTCCGTCCCGACTTTGACGGGAAATACCTGAGTTAATTGGATACGGGGTTTGGGTTCACGGATTACTTGATTTTTTTAATCAGACGAGGATGTAACTACCCATCCCGTACCCGTCCCCATACTTGTCTTGATGATAAAATTATTCAAATTTTATTCATTACTTGTTAATTTAATTTTAAAATTTTTACACAATTTAAGATTTTTTTTCTTTACGGTTTTTATAGACAAATGTGTTGTAACGAATTTATTGATATATAAATAATTAAAAATAAATGTGTAACAATCAATTTATTTTTCTAAGATCAGA
Organism: Glycine soja; assembly: GCF_004193775.1. Lineage (NCBI taxonomy): Eukaryota > Viridiplantae > Streptophyta > Magnoliopsida > Fabales > Fabaceae > Glycine > Glycine soja. The sequence continues at coordinate 3,157,439 of NC_041009.1, forward strand.
TTTTTAATATAATTTTTTCTCAAAAAATAACTTATTTTACAAATTTGAACGGAAGATAGAATAGGATGAGAATATTCTATACCCAACAGACGACCATAAAGTAACAAATTTTAATAGTACCAAAAATAGGTACATAAATATGTTAAGGAATCAGAATCGGTGGATTCGAAAGATAATACCCATCTTCATCCCTTGTTGTCGTGTCCACCCACTTAGAGACTAAATTTTGTATACTATCAACCAATTGTATATCATGTGTAACTAACTAGGATAAGACTCAAACTTGTTAAATATGTGGTATTTTGTAATTAATTGGTCGATGATGTCATTTTTTTACACTCTCACTATATATAAGTTAATTGCTAATAGCTTATTAATTGTTAGTAGCTTATTTTTTTATTTTTTTAAGAAAGTTCAAATTAAAGTAAGAACTAAACATGTTCAAAAGATACATGGAAAGAGATTAGAAATTTAAACCTTTTAGTTGATATTAAAAGCGTAAGATCATATCTCAAATACATTCTAGGCATGTATTTGAATTTTGGAGATAATATATATATATATATATATATATATAATTTTTTTTTTCTAAAAAAATATGTTTTTTATATCCAATTACAATTTTTTAAATCATTCTGTTAATATGAAGAACATGAGATGATATATCAAATATATATCCTCAAAAAGCACAACTCACGAGAATATAATATTTAAATAAAAATAAATGTGAAGGAGAGTGAAACAATCAATTGTTTTTTTGGTGATTGTATAATCATGAAATATTTTCCTAGCAATTTAACAACCATTAAAATAGTTTTATGATAATCTCAACTATAACATTAGTAACAGCGTAAAAAGAAAAAAAAATATTGCTTGTCTATCGTGTAATACTTACAATTTTTACATATGAGGTCAAAACAGTAAAGTGCAGACAATTATAGAAATTAATTAAATAAATAATAATAATTTTTTAATTAGTTGTTATTATTTTATATCATATCTTTTGTAGTATATATTCCTTTCCTTAAAGGAATCAAATTTCATGTAAAAAAAATTCAAATTTCTCCTTTTTTTTTTAAAATTAAATAAAGAGACTTTTTTCTCTCTCAATTAAACTGCATAAAAGTATTTTATTTTATATTAATTTTTTTAGAAAGTCTAAAAAAATATAGTAGTACTTTGAAAGAATCAAATATTATTGTTTGGTTAAATTGCAAATTTAGCACCCGGATCGTTTCAAAATTTGATTTTAGTTTTTCTATAATTTAATTTACTAATTTAGTTTCTAACTTGATTATAATCATATTTTCAACCCTAAGAGTATACGTTGATTGTTAATTGTTTATTATGTTTTTATTGAACGTTGACCGTCACATATTTTTTTTTTAGAAGTTGACATTAATTATGTGCATGAAATTAATGTTCAATAAACTCACGACACATGACGGTCAATGTCTAATAAAAATGTAACATGTGACCGTTAAAAAAACAATTAACCGTTAATGCAGAATATTGAAGATTAAAATAATGGGATTAAAAAATTATAAGACTAAATTCATAAATTAAACTATAGGAAAAGAAAAATCAAATCATGAGAGTTTTTACACTACATAGGATATTTAGGGTGACAATTAGAGTAAAAAAATAATAAAATAATAAAAATTTCAAATTTTATATTTTATTTTAATTTAAAATTTTCATCATTTAGTTTTCAGTGTGTAGAACCTACTCTTAGGCCTTTGACGTGAATATGCCACGATAAAACGGAAAGGAAAGCAAGAAAAGAAAAAGCGTACTCCTATGTAGTGAGCGAGTCAGTGTTAGCATAAAAAATATGGAGTCGAAAGAGTGTGGGAGTAAGTAGATGTGTAGTGATAACCGTGCAAGTGCAACTGCAGAAAAGCCCAAACCATTGTTATTTGTTGCTTTCAAACTCCTTCCTTCCCACGCACGCGCTTCTCCGCGCGTCACTCTCGCCGTCTTCTCTCTCCCTTTTCCCTTCTATAACGTGAACAACTCGTACAACTTCTTCTCTCTCTTCAACAACAAACAACTAACACGAAGAAGAAGAAATTTCTCTGCGCTTGGATTCATTCATTTATTCTCTGAAGAAAACCCTCTCCTTTCTCCCAAGGTGCGTTTTCTGCAGATACTATTCTCAACTTTACCCAAAATTATTACGACTCTTTTTTTATTTTTATATTTGTTCATTTTTTTTACTTTATTTTCGTCTATTTTTTCGCCTCTCTTTTCACCGCAGATTCGTTCTTCGTTCTATTCATACACTCTTTTTTTTTTACCTTCTCTATTATCATGTCATGCTTTGTAATTCTGTAACAAAACACGCGTTTTCGTTCTTCCTTCGTTTATATTCGCATATTGGAATTGTTTCTATTTGTGGTAAAAAAGAAAAAAAAACTCGCTTTGATTTCACTTCTCGTCAATGCGGACGGTGCAATGTGTGTGGAAGAAGCTGTTAAATCGCTATGTACGAGGCCTTATCGAGCACTCTTCACTTCTAACTTTGTCTTTCGTATCTGTGTATAATAATACGCATTTAAAAATAAACAATTTTGGTCGTAGCAATTGGGTGTTTGAGATACTATTGTGGGTAGGTTTCTATGCTATTTGATTTGTGTTTATTTTTATTCTTTGCATTGAGGCATTGTAGATTGTGATTACACGGGGAAGAAAAAATGGACGTAGTGGCGTATGATTTTAATTTTTTTTTTCCTTTAATATTCTGTGTTTATTTTGTAGCTGGAATATTTGATTTGGTTTTCCTATCCTGCATTGTAGTTCCATTTATTGCTGGTCTGTTATATTCTGTTCGTGAGCCATATTCTGGTATCCGAGTATATAAATCCGCATTGTCCATATGAAATGTCATGGCTTTTTTGTTTGTTGAAGTAAAGGTAGAGGTGAACTATAAAAAACAAAACTTTCGTGTTAGCATTACTATTTAGTTGTTTGTTCTTGATCTTGAACAGCTGGAATTTTAGCTCAAGTAAGCTACTTGTCATGTTAAACATTTGTGAATTACCATTTGTTAACTTTGTTTGATGTATTTCCATAATTGAGACTTTATTTTGTAGTTTACTTTTCTTTATATTTGGCATAGAGTGGAGTGGTAACTCATGACACAGCTTTGATGTTCCCACTAATATAAACATCCTTGTAATGCTATATCTCTGTGTTTGTCAGGAAAGGACCATTAGGTCATAGCTTTTAGCAATTAGAAATGGATTTAGAAGAGAAGTTCCTTGCTAAATGTATGGTTCTGTGCTTCTTCTTGAGTCTACTCTTTTAAAAATTTTATGATAATTTGTTTTCTCTTTGTGTGAAATATCTAGAGCCGAGTGTTGACTAGTGTTGTATTATTATTCTATTTTGATATGTTAGTTTATTGTAAGTATACCGTGGGATATGGTGCAGCGGTAAAGTTGTGCCTTGGTGACTTGTTGGTCATGGGTTCGAATCCGGAAACAGCCTCTTTGCATATGCAAGGGTAAGGCTGCGTACAACATCCCTCCCCCATACCTTCGCATAGCGAAGAGCCTCTGGGCAATGGGGTACGAAGATAAGATAATATAACCGTGGGATATGGTATGTGAGTTTGGGAAAGATGGACATGTGATTAAAAGTCTTATCACCTCTATAAATTGTGTGTTGAATGTTTCTGTTATATTACCAGTGTTCTTCCATTGAAAGTCATGCTGCTATTTCAATTATGTCTAACCATGTGGTTACTTCTGTTTTCTTTTCTGATAAAGACTTAGTTTTGTACAACTTGTCATTTAGAAGGGTTTTTTTTGTGATTTTGTCCATATATCATTGTTATAATTTATATATTATATATTGTAGCCTCATTATTTGTTGCATATGACTGTTCTGTGCTTGCTTGGTCAAGAATCTTGAAACTAAAATGTTCAAATAAGATGGTGTTGAAGCTGCCTATGCTTTCTTGGTTTATCATTTATGTGAACTTTATTTGGCCCATATGATGAAATATATTGTAGTTATGAGCTAAAGTAAAATATAGTATTCCAATGATGTGATGTGCCCTGTTTGCATATATGCTAGAGATTAGTTCTGCTGTTCAACTACTTTTTAGAGTCACGGATTGATGGTGTTATATCAGGGATAGGCTTGTGATGTTTTTTTCTTAAACAAATTCTAAACAATAAACATGCATGGTTACTAATTATTATTGTTGTATTTCCCCCTTAATCTGAAGAGTATAGTTTCAGAACACAATTGTAGCAATGGCTTACAAAAGTGTAATATCCAACAGTCTTTCCCTTCCTTTTTCATTTTAAATTTGAAATAATGTCATACTAAATGAAAAATAGTACAGATTGTATTTGTTATATTGAAGTGTTTTAAATTGTGTAACCTCTACATTACCTTATTTAGGATAATAATAATACATTAATACTATTACTACTACTACAACTAATAATAACGTGAGATGAGAGTAATTCAAATTTTTATTAACTATAATTTAGGGAAGGTTATTAAGTATTTGATAAAACCTATCTATGATTTAACTTTTCCAATGGGATATTCTTGGTTTTTCCTTATAATGATTTATAAGAATAAGAATATCCAATTTATTTCCCCCCTAAACTTGGGGATATAAATTTTAACCCCAACGGTGATGTTCTTTTTAAAACTAGGGATGTAAATCTTCAGTAGTAAAATATTAAACTATTCTGCATTGATTTTCCATATTAATTAACTACTCAAGCATAACATTTATAATAAAAATAAAAAACTAATGTGTTCATTTTACAAAACCCTAAGTTGTTTGCTGCTAAGAGTCCCAAAGTAACTACTACTTATTCTTTTGACATTCTGACTATTTCACCTAAGAACTGTAATCTATTAGCTGAACATACATTAATGGTTTTATATAACGTCTCTAACAATCCCTCTCATGCAAGAGCCTTTTGGGCCTGAAGCATGGACAATCACTATGTACTGGTCCACCTACCATCTGATGAAATTCAACTTGTTATTATAAAAATCGGGGCAGCATAGCTAAAATTCTACTTGGTCATAAGAGGCTTTGATACCATGCCATGAATCAACTATTCAAAACCTTTTAAGCTATTAGGTGAAGAGACATGAATGGTTCACCCTCTTAACACATAGTTGTGCTTTCAGATAATTTTTATCCTTGTCAACGAGGCACTAAAGGCAGGCCTCACTTGAACCTGAAAGTCTTATGGTGTTGATCCCATTGGCCACTTACCTCAGTGCCTTAGGCACACTTTTGATGTGTTTGACTACACTGTGATGAACTGCAACTAGAAGCTTGGATTATATCTTACTATATTGTCAATGTTTACCTTCCAATTTTTTGTTCATCTTAACAAGCATAATGAATTGAAAGAGAGGTACATCATCTTACTCCCACATGCTATCACGTTTAAAAAGTTTCATGTTTTTTTTTTATTAATACAAGATTGATTATACGTATAAGGTAAGATTACAATAATAATATTTAACTAAAAGAAAATATCCACTTTTGTGTTTATTGAGAAGCCGTCTTTCCAACATAAGATGATGATCACATATTAATCAATCGTCGTGATTGATCAATAATTACAATCCATCTTTATATGACGTAAATGTATAAAATTTCAAATTCAAATTGGTTGATATGCATGGTAAATTAAAAATAAAGCTTTGGCACGTGCTTTCAATTGCATAGACCCCTTGTTCTATATTAAGGGTTATTCAAAATTTATCTGCCACACATTAGCCTTGGACGTTTTCCAGTAGTTGCCACCATAGTAGTAAAACTGTGCTATAGCAGAGTGGAGCAGCACTAGGTCACTACAGGATTAAAATAGCAGAGCCGTTTTCAATAGCGGCCCAAACAATGGATTTTCACCTGTTATAGAAGCGCTACCATGGTATAGTTTCAAAAACTTGTTTTTACCCCTAAAACAACATTGATTAGGTTTTTTTTAGTACAAATATGATTTCTTCCCCATTTCTTTATGCATTTTTTGCTTCAGAGATATAGGATTTGAAACCGTTCTTCCTTGACCTTTCCTCAAAAAGGTACCTGTGTTCCTTCGAACTTTGAAACCCTTCTTCCTTTCAACTTCCCAATTCACACTGCTAATTTGTTATGTTCTTTTTCTATTAATTTAACCACCATCTTTTGGCTCTGTTCTTATTACGCCTAGATTAGTGGTGATTGTGTGTATAAACTGTTACTTATTATTTATAATGAATTTCTTTAATTTTGTTGTGTAGCATACTTGTGCTAGAGGAAGAATAGAACACGGAAACCTATTGTGTGCATACTTGTGCTGCTTCACCAGTCCTCATTGTGAATATTCTTTTGGTTTTAAAATCTGATCCTATTATTTGGAATTTATTATGAAGATCATCATATCATAAATTTATTCATTTTCAGGATGGCTAAAGACTTTTACCCCTCCTATTGCTTGGTAGCTTATAATCTGGGTGTTTTGTTCAAAATCTGTGCAATCTGACTGGAGGAACTTGATTTCAGGTCTTTTCTTTGGTAGATGTTCGTGTAGAAGTAGAACTGCCATAATTGATTAATACTTGTGTTGTTCTGGCTGGTTATCTTGAATGATTTTGCCTGATGTAGTTTGGTATTAGTATCTCATAATTTAAACATCAATTTTTGCAAATGTTCCTGTCAGAAGCTAATGGATATTATTTCTTGTCAAATGGTTTTGATTAACAATAGTGTCACAGCAGTTTAATGCAAATATGCAACAGTACTTGCATAACCTGAAAATGTTGTCAAATTTTCTTGTAGTTGCACATTATCATTTGTAAATTTTTCTCTCCTGGATTAGCTCTTTCATGCTCACACAGATAAACACTTCCATACATCTCCTTCTAAGTTCTTCAAATTATTTACTTTTTAATTCTGTGAACTGCATTTAGCTTGTTCATCCTTTTATACTTATTCTCTTGTCCTCTGTTTCTGTATTCTCACTTTTCCTGGCAAGACGTGTGAATGTTTGGTTCAGCTTATTTTGTATAAATAATAAAAATTATCCAGCTTTGTGTGGGGTTTTGAAAAAGAAAAGTGATTGTTTCCTCTAACAAAGCAGTTACGAAGCATGCTACCAATGGTGGATAGGTCTATTTTTCTCCATTAGAGGCATAGATCCAATACTGATGCTGTAGCAACAACTGCTTGATGCATTTATGATACCTAGCTATATAATTTGGTGTTGTTAGTTCCAGTTGTTGGATTTTTCGCTTACTCAACTCTTAAGTCTATCATCCATGTATGATACTGTAATCTGAGGCTTAAGTGCCTTAAAAAATGGGTGAAAGTATGACTGGTTTTATTTGTGAAAAGAAATTGAATCAGTTCTGTTGTATCTGATCTGAAGGGTTAACATGTCCTGACTTCTGAATAATGCAATAAATTGTAGAAAGCATTAGTTCCATTGGTCATTCATCTGTGCAAAAATTACCCACCCTTATATTCACATTTCTTGGTGGAACCTGAATTCGATTCATCATTTATTGCATTGGTATATTTTACTCCCTGCATTGTCTTAGTCTATCTTTGCTATTTGTGTTTTTTATCCGAGTCCTAATTTTATTGTTTATATTAGTTTAAAAGTTTAATTTTTGTTGTTTCTGCCAAATGTTTCTACAATTGGTTGTTATTTCTGTCCAGTTTCTGGTGTTCAAAGCCTTTCTTCCAGTGTGCAAAGTACTCCTGAAAAAATGGCCATTCAGATGATGCTTCAAAAAGTTCAGAACTTCTTCAGCAGTTCCTAAAATGTGGTCCAAAGAAGGAACTTCTTCAAATGTGTTTTGACAAGGACAATAAAACATTTCTTCAAAAAGCAGAATGACCGAAAATAAGTCAACCAGTAAGATCACTAAGAAACAAGAGACAAAAAAAGTTTCTAGTTTCAGCCATCAGCCCCCTAGAAAGCAACCTCGGAAGGGTGAAAACCCTACTAGACTCATACCTCCTCCTGACCAGTCTTCTGATTTTGGCCATTCAAACACTTGGATTTGTAAAAATGCTGCTTGTAGGGCGGTTTTGTCTATGGATGACACATTTTGTAGAAGATGCTCTTGCTGTATTTGTCACCTTTTTGATGATAACAAGGATCCTAGTCTTTGGTTGGTATGCACATCTGAATCTGCTCAAGGGGGGGACTCCTGTGGGTTGTCTTGCCATATTGAATGTGCCCTTCAGCATGAAAAGGTGGGAGTTATTGATCATGGGCAACTGATGCAACTAGATGGTGGCTATTGTTGTGCATCCTGTGGTAAAGTTACAGGGATACTTGGGTAAGTAATTATGTTTACCTGTTGTGCTGTGGGTGATATTTGTTACTCCTCATTCCATTTTTTTTGTTATTGTTATACTGGAGTTTTATTTTGTTTATAGACATGATTTGCAATAGAACTATAGCGTTGTTTGATTCATGTAGCTTACCTACCTATTGGGAAGACTTGGTTGGTGCTGTCGATATATACTATACTAAGGTTTTGGTGAATCTTTAGCAATTTTTTTTCCTGATATAACAAAAATTTATATATTGGAGAAGAGTAATATTAAATCAGACAAATACAGTGGAATTTGCTGTCCTAGAATCATAGACTCTTACAGAGCAGAGTTCTCTGTCCAAATTACTAGAAAACAATACACGCATATCCCCCTATTCCTCACATATATAAATAATATTAATGTGTAACTGCTTTTAGCTTTTTGCCCTAAACTTTCAACATTACAGTTACTATTCAACGTATTCTAATACTCCCTCTGGACCAAAACTATTGATGTTTTACAGATTCCAAGTCTCATTAATTATTTTCTTTCACATATACCCCTATTTAACACGGCTTAGATAATTATGATATATTCCTCAACTACTCTCATCATAGATATTAAATGAGGGTATTTTAGACTAAATACTTAGTTTTTGAGTAATATTAAATATTTCTTAAGCTGTGTGCGTTAATCTTAAAACATCAATAGTTTTGGTTTGGTGGGAGTAATACATAACTGATAATGATAGTTATTATTACACCTATTTTAATATGTAATTGGTCCTACTTTTTGCCAATCACTATCATAACTGCATCTAGCTTTGTTCCCATCAGTTTCAACAGTATAATTTTTCTTGACTTTCATTCTGAATATACTATCATGTAAAAGAATTTTAAAAGGATTTGCCTATGTTTTCTGCATCACTCTGTCTGTCATTTCCTAATTTGACATGTTTGCATTAACAAAGCAAATATATTATTGCAGTTTTTGCTGCATTTGATTTGTCTTTCTGAAAAGAATTGAAATTCACTGTGGCCTTGTTCAGTTCCTCAAAAGATTTGTATACTGTATAATATATTCAAACCTTTTGCATCTTGTATGTTAATAAGTGAATTTTCAGCCCCATGTTGGTGATCTTGGTGACTTGTGTTTATTATTGGCAGATGCTGGAAGAAGCAGCTAACTATAGCTAAGGATGCCCGGCGTGTAGATGTACTCTGTTACAGGATATATTTGAGCTACAGGCTCCTTGATGGAACCTCAAAATTCAAAGATTTGCATCAAACAGTACAAGAGGCAAAGGCTAAACTGGAGACAGAAGTTGGTCCTGTCAATGGTGTTTCTGCCAAGATGGCTCGAGGCATTGTCAGTAGACTCCCTATTGCCAGTGGTATACAGAAACTCTGCTCTCTTGCTATTGAGAAAGCTGATAGGTGGCTTGCCACTGTTCCTTATGTAAATCCAGATTCCACAGGTTGAAACTAATGCTCTAACTTTTATTTTTTGGGGGGAGGGGCTTAAATTTCTTGCTTTTTGGTCTAATTTATTTGGCTTATGATGGTATTTTTATAACTCGTAGAGGGTTCACTTCCTGCTGCTTGCAAGTTTGTTTTTGAAGAGGTAACAACTTCCTCAGCCAAAATCATTTTAATTGAAATGTCAAATATATGTTCTGAGGAAATTAAGGGATACAAGCTCTGGTATTACAAGAGTCAGGACGAATCACCCACTAAAGATCCTATTTCCATGTTTCCCAAATCTCAGAGGAGGATTTTGGTATCCAACCTCAAGCCTTGCACAGAATATACTTTTCGGATTATATCTTACACTGATACACGTGACTTGGGTCATTCTGAGGCTAAGTGTTTCACCCAGAGCATCGAGATAGTTAAAAACAATCCCTCTTCATCTGTTGCTATGAATAAAGAAAAAGAGAACCTTCTAACTAGGGGTAATTCTTCGGTCTCTAAGATAGGGCCCAATGCCACAACAGAAGGCTACGGATTCAAGGTTCGAGACCTTGGGAAATTTTTGCGTCTTGCTTGGGCTCAAGAACAAGGTTACTTGGAAGAGTTTTGCTGCGCCAATGTGAAAAATTGCTGTGGACAAAGTGAAATGGTGGATAAGCCTAGAATTCCAGAAGCACAGTTGCCTTCACTTTCGCGAGTCCTTGATTTAAATGTTGTTTCAGTTCCTGATTTAAATGAAGAGCTAACACCTCCTTTTGAGTATTCTAGGGATGAAGATAATGGTTGCTCTTTGCTGCAAGCAGTTGAGGCAGATGATGATGCTGCTTCTCATGATCTAGAGAAAAATGGTTTAGTAAGATCACATGGGAGTGGGGATTCCCAGACCTGGACCCATGGGCCAACAGGAGAAGTGTCTGCTGTTGATTCTCGCATAGATATGTGCAGGAAAAGGATAGCAAGCACAAACGAAGAGACTCATGATTGTGACAGCACTTTGATAAATGGTTCTCCTTTACGCATATCTGATGGTTCACGTTCCTTGGATGAGAACTTTGAGTATTGTGTGAAAGTAATTCGTTGGCTAGAATGTGAGGCTCACATCAAACAGGAATTTAGGTTGAAATTGCTAACATGGTTTAGTTTAAGGGCGACAGAGCAAGAACGCAGGGTGGTTAATACCTTCATTCAAACTCTTATTGATGATCCAAGTAGTTTGGCAGGACAACTGGTAGACTCTTTTTCTGATATTATATCCAACAAGAGGCTAAGAAGTGGATTCTGTAGTAAAGCTGGGGCATCAAATTAATGGTGATCCTGTTATACAAGTTTGTCATTTGCTTCAACTTTTCCATTTAGCATTTTGTCAGAAAAAGTCACCCTCTGATTGTTTTTGCCTTCCTTGTACAGGCATTTTTTTAAAATTAATCACCTTCCAGGGATTCATTTTTATTGCAGACAAGCTTTGTCTTGCTAAAAGGATTTGCTTTGATGATCGCAGAAACAGTAACATATTTTTCCCTGGAGGAAGGATTTATGGACATGAAGTTTCAGGATGTAGGAGGCATTATGCCATTTCTAAATTGCTGCAATGATTTTTAGTAATGAATTTAATTACGGAAGATATTAGAACCCTTTTCTTATAACCTTTATTTGAAGAAGGTACATGATTCAATCGCTGATTTGATTTATATTTGTCATTCTTTTGTAATCTTCTTGTTCCTCGTACTGATTAGCTGGCAAATGAAAATGCTTGCTTCAAATTGTGGTTAAAGCTGCTGCTGTTTACTATGGTTTTCTAGACTAGCGTTTCACATGATTTCTTTGGAGATCTTAAGCTAGCTGGATAAATTAACTTTATAAATTAAGACAATACATTTGTGGGTTACGTCTTATATCTGACTGCATGCCAAGGTTCAACTTAGACTGTTGTTTGGATACACGTCTATTTCCTCAGATGCACATAAAATACGTTAAATTGAATAGCTATAGAGTATCTTCTCTGTTGGACGTGTCTTGATATTAAAAAGCATGATGAATTCTTAAGAGAAAAGACTAATTAGTTTGAAGACCTAATTATAAATATGAAACTATGAGAATCAAGTTTGGCAGCAAGTATAGGAATTCAAAACACATTTTCTTTTCTTATTTGTACTTTGATTTTTTGCCTTTTTTTATATATATTTTTGCTTTTGCTTCTTCATTAAAATCATCGTGTTTCACTTGCCCCTTCACTATCTTCGTCTGCTACTTCTTCGTAAAGTTGAATATTCGCCCGAATTAAGTGTTAAGAACGTGTTGCATACTGTAAACATATCAACTGGTGATCCCTGTGAGGATTTGATTTAGTCCGAATTTGCTAATCAAATCGAAGTGTAGACTTTTTTACATGTGATACTTGTCATTGAAAATCAGTAGTCTTGAGCTTTTTTTTTAAAATGGTGCATATCTAAAGCTTGAAGTACGTTTTCGTAACAAAGAGAAAGCTGGACCTCTACACTTCATTCGGCTCAAGTCACGTGGAAACTTAGGGTGGTAGTCGAATTTTGTCCCAACCAGAAATATAAAGAGATGGGTTAATGGAAAGTAGTGACAATAAAGTCTACCAAATAATTTGAAAATTTCTGTAAAAAAGATAACTTGAAAAATTTGAATAACTGTGATATGCAAACAAAATGTTACTTTCTAAGAAGAAAAATTGCACCTTGACTGGTCATCCGTGTTTCATTTGACCTCTTTGGTTAGCCAAAATTTCAGCAGAGAAGGAAAAAGAATTGAGTGTGTATTTGGTTTGGCGAAAAAATGATTTTAGATCTATAATTGATTTTTAATATATTTTTACATGTATGATTTTATGTTGAAGAATTGATTCTGAATTGAAATAACTTTAAATAATTTTTATGTTAAATTCAAAACTTTGTACAAAATTTTACTCTTAATATAATTTTATAATCTTAATATAATTTTATAGTAAAACATTCAAATATAAATCACATTACTTTAAAATTAATTTTATTAACATTGATAAAAAATATTAATTCCTATAATAAGATTTGTAAGATGTTATCGGTCCATTGTGAATGACACTTGTAACATTGAAGTTCACATAAAGAAACTTTTCTCTCTCAATCATAAAAACACAAGGTGATTGACTTTATTTTAAATTTCACTATTCCCTTGATACAAAAACGAAAAAAAATATTCTTATATACTCATACTTACATATAGACATTGCAAGAAAATCCGTACTCGTGAGTATTCGCCCAAATCCGTCTCGACTTTAACAGGTAATACTCGAGTTAACCGGGTATGGGTTTGGATTCGAGTTTTTCCCAATAACCAAAAGTCGGATATGAGTACGGATAAGGGATTACTAGACCCGTCCCGACCCCAAACCCGAACCCACCCCGCCATTTAAAATTTTTAGAATTTTTGCATAATTTAATCAAAAGGCATAATTTTTTTATTACTAGTTAATTTTATTTTAGAATTTTTACATAATTTAATATTATTTTTTTAACTATTTTTGTAGACACACGCGCTATAATAAATTTATTGATATATAAGTAGTTAAAAATAAATGTTTAACAATCAATTTATTTTTTCTAAAATCAAATTTTTAATATTTTTTTTTATAATTTTTTTTTAATTTGAATCGTGTATGGGACGAGGTCGGTGATACTCGATACCCGATGGATACCGGGATGAGACAATAAACTTAAATTCAGGTATTGCAGATACGAGGATATGCTGGGGAGTCGGGATAAGGGAGACAGTACCCGTCCCATCCCATTGTCATGTCTACTTACATAACTCATAATATTTTTAACAAAATTAAAATAATGGATAAAAAAAATAAGTGCCACATTTGAATAAAAAAAATACTATTGTATTTTTATGTTACCATAAATAGGGACCAGATTAAGAGATCTTGAAAGCTATCTGTAGTCTCTCAAGTCCCAACCTGCTTCTTATTGAAGTACCCAAAGCATGTCTACAACCGAAAAGGGGCTTTCAAGTGCTTTGAATGCCAGAATCGAAGGGTGCGGCACTGAAACTATAGTGTTTGCTCATGGCTATGGAACGGACCAGTCGATATGGGACAAAATACATCCTTTGGTTCTTGCTTTAAATTACCGTCTTGTTACGTTTGATTGGGCTTTTGCTGGAACTGTGAAGGATCAGAGCCTCTATGACCCTCACAAGTATTCCTCTGTGGAAGCTTTTGCTGATGACTTGATCACTCTGCTGAATGAGATGGACCTCAAAGCTGTCACTTTTGTTGGCCACTCCATGTCGGGCATCATTGGTTGCATTGCCTCTGTCAAAAGACCTCAACTCTTCAAGACCCTTATTCTCGTTGGTGCTTCCCCAAGGTATCATCTTCTTTTCTTTAACTTTTGCTTATTAGTTTGGTTTGTTTTGTTTTGCTACCCTTGCTTGCTTGGATCTCTTGGATTTGTTCAATTGTTCCTTACTATGAACATGATCAGTTAAATTTGTTGATCGAATTGAAATATTTAGTAAAATTAATTATTAATTTAGTTGATAAAGATGAACAATATTAAAACACAAAAAGTTATGATAGAACAATGAGATTTTTTTTTATAATTAAAATATGTTAGATCCAATTTTGTTGAATAAATTTATAAGTTAGTAAAATAAATTAAGAGTTAATTCAAAATTTTGTTAACACACTCATGATTTCTTAGTTTATTTGCAATTTTATAGAATACAAAAATATTAATTATTTTTGGACATGTGGTCCACGATCAATTCACGCTCGAAATAGTTCGAGTACTCGTACGGCGGGGCTGTGCCTGTCTTTAATAACACTTCCGTAAAATAAAATTACACAGAGCATTGAAAAAAAAGGTTCTTAGTTTAAATATTAAAATACAATAACATATGATTTATTTAGATAGAATATTTATCTATTCTAAATCAATGTAAATAGTAATTTTCACCAACAAAAAAAGTGAATAGAAATTAAAATTCAAATACCTCTATAATATATACTTTAGTCTTATTCCACCTTTTTGGCTATAAGTGTAAAAGGATTAGTCCTTCTAACTTGTTGGTATAATAATATGTAATGCAGGTTTCTAAATTCAGATGATTATGAGGGAGGCTTTAACAGCTCAGATATTGAGCAATTGCTCTCAAACATAGGAACCAACTATGAAAACTTTGCTTCTGGCTTCGCCTCATTAATAGCGGATCCAACTAATGAAGACACTGTGGACAAATATGAGAAGTGCTTGAAGAGAATGCAAGGTGAAGTTGCTCTGTCCTTGGCCAAGACCATATTCTATTCTGATTGGAGAGAGATACTTGACAAGGTGGAGACTCCATGCACTATCATTCAGACCAAAAAGGATGCAGCTGTGCCACACAACGTAGCGCTCTACATGAAGAACAAAATTAAAGGGAAAGTTACTTTAGAGATCATAGATACACTTGGCCATTTCCCCCAGTTAACTGCACACCTTAAGTTCGTTCAAGTGCTCAAGGCTGCTCTAGCTTCATAAAACGAGGAATAAATATATAAAACATGTTATTTTAATATTTTCTTAACGCATACTTTATGGTTGAATTTCGTCTCATAGTACTTGTTTTACAATTGAGCAAGTATAGACGTAGTCCAATAATAAAAGTATGTTAAAGAAAATATTCAAAAAAGATATTATCTAGTTTACTACTAGTCTTCCAAAAAGAAATAAACATTTATATGCTACTCTTTGTGGCACTTAATCTCTCTACTTTTATTCTCATAACGAAAAAAAATATGTATGAATTAAGATATGCTATATATGCAATCAGCGTCTGTGATTTAGATTTCCTATTAGGAGAAACAATGTGTTTGTGTCGAAATAATGTGTGATATTTGTATTTGTTAACTGATTAGTGTGCAGACTGGAAAGATGCATGGGATATTAATGTTTGATTATTGTTTTTGTTATACTTATATTTAATATTTAATATTTATAAGACAAATAAATATATGTAACCTTTTGTCAACCTCAAACATAAAGAACTTATATTACTAAGTCTTTTGTTGTTACGTATTCAACGCTGAAGAATTGTGTACCTCTCGATTAGCATCGGACTGAGTATGAACTTAGGATTCTTTCAGCCAGGCACATTTCAACTTATATTAATTTTAATCTTTTAAAAGTATTTCTATTTGCATTTGATGGTCCAAATTTAATAGGTAAGAGTTCATACTATTCAAAATTCTATGGTTAGTTTTATTTAGAGATAAGTTAATTTGTGTTGTTTATTTACTTGCAAGAGCCTCAAAATTTTATACCAGTCATCATGTGTTTGAATTTATTTTAACATGTATTGATACTTTATTTTGAATGAAATGATACGAGTTTTTTTAGTTTAAAAATTATAATTTAAATGTAAATATTGTTATAAACTTTGTTGTTAAGATTACTTAATATTTTATTTTTTTAATTTTCAAATTTACTTTTGTTCTCCTAAATCCATCAATTTTGACACAATTTGTTCGGCCGATAGAATTGAAAATTGATATCGAGGTGGCACTTTTTTGCTAGTAGAACATTAGAGCAGAAGTATATCACTTTGCCTAGTAATCCTCTAATTTTTTTTATAAACAATTGTTAATAGTTAATTCGCAAAATTATGATTTTCGTCTCTTTAAGTTTTTTAGATTCATGATTTTGATTACTTTAATTTTTAATTATAATATGTAATTTTTCTAGTTTTATAAATTGATAATTTTTGTCACCTGATAAATCATTAGATATATTAACTTAATTTGATTTTCGTCTTGTTGTTTTCACAGAAAAGGATGCTACTGGGTGCTGTCAGAGTTCAACATTTTCTGAGTTCACTCACTTTTTCTCGCTTTCAACCTTCCTTTTCTCTGCGAGCATTTTCCGCTATGGCCGAAGAATTTGTGAAGGGCTCTGTTCATCAAAACGGCGTCGCTGTCATAACCCTCGATCGCCCCAAAGCTCTCAACGCCATGAACCTAGGTTTTCCATATTCTTCTTCGTTTCCGTAATTATGTATGCTATTAAGTTGAGAATTGTCTTCGGAGATTTGCTTTTGGAATCTGGACTGTTTTGTTGAACTAGCTCTTATAGCAATACGCAATTATTGTGGAGCTCATGCATTAGTTGAAAATTCATATCTGCGATTAGTGTCAGAGTGCCAAATAATTTGCGTTATTTTTTTTTTTATTGAATTTTGAAGGGAATTATGATTCTGGATATTGATTGTTCGACATAGAATGAGATAAACTAGGGCGGGATCTGTTTATTTCTTTTTTTCTTTCTTTTATGGGTTTAAATTATTGCCCTTTTGCAGTTCTGAGTTTTGTTGGTTTATTTTTTAATTTCTTTTTTATTTGAATTTTTTTGTGATGCAGATATGGATGTAAAGTATAAAAGTTATCTTGATGAATGGGAATCTGACCCAAGGGTCAAATGCGTACTGGTTGATAGCAGCTCGCCTCGAGCCTTTTGCGCTGGTATGATTGAGGCATTGAGGGAAATAAATAATTTATTAATCTTTTAATGCAAAGCGCGTTTCTAGCTTAAATAGATTAAAAATTAGCTTCTTTTGCAGATATTCTGCTTTCGATTTGAGGTTATTTGGTTTTTGAGTGCTAGGTAAGGTTTTGAGAGTCACCATTGGTGGTCAATGCAGGTATGGATATTAAAGGGGTTGTTGCTGAAATACAAAAGGACAAAAACACTCCTTTAGTGCAGAAGGTCTCATATTATTTGTTTTAACCTCAAGTGTATTAATATACATGCTTATCCAGTTGTACTGGTACTTCATTGGATATGTTGTTTGCATCTTTGTCAACATCATTATCTTCTTTCAATGCTACCCTACTGGTCTATAGTCTATAGTCTGTGTTTCATCAAATTAAGTTTTCTCTGTTCTCAATGACTTCTTACTCGGTAACCGAGATCTTAGTTTATCTGCAGGTGGTGATGTGAAGCAGATAACAATCAAAAACCATCTATCAGATATGATTGAGGTCTAGTTGTGTCCTTTGTAATTATATATACCTTCAGATTCATACCCTTTCACTTTATCAAGCCAATGCAAAATAAATACCCTTCCTATGGGAGTATTGTCACTTATAAACTAGTAATGTCTATATTTCTAATATACTCTAGAGAAAGTATTGGCTGTACTGCTGATATATTATATCACATTATTCATGACAAACTAGCTTTAATAGCTTCAACTTATAAGATAATTGGTAATGTCCAGTTATTGAGGGAGTTTCATGACCAATTAAGGACTTTTGGAGGAGTTTATTTGAGCTCATGGATCTAGTTTATGACCTTACATGTTTTTTAAAGCTTCATGGAGAAGCTTATCAAATAAGTTCCTTTTAGTAACTTTAAAATAGCTCATTTGGTAAGAGCTTATGGAATTAGCTTTTAATTAAGTTGCTTACCCAAATGCGTATTATATCCAAAATAAAATGTATAAAACATACAATCTTAGTCTGTGATTGAGGAAGCCATCTCTGCAACATATTTTGGGGTAAGGCCACAAGGTATTTCACTCCTGAAGGTGCGTGACCAATCCCTGCTCAGGTGTTGGTATGGCCATGGCCAGAAGGTGCTTCCAGTTCAGCTCCTATCGATGCCCCATCTTTTGTAACACACCAGCTTCTGTCATTACAGGATTACCCTTTTGACATAGTCTTTTCTTTCCCATGACATTGAATTTCCTTTGGGTGTTTTATGTGACTACTAGAAGTCTAGAACTGCAGATGTAATTGCTATCAAACAAGATTATCAAACTTAGAGTTTATGTAAAATTTGTGGAAGGTTCATAAACTCAATTACTCAACTCGTAAGATTTAACCTAATATGAAAATAATATTAAAAAAAAAAACTAATCATAATATCTAAACAAAATATAATATGATAAATTGATGAAAAGCCAACATTGCAACTTCATAATAAAACAAACAGAAGTAACAAAGTATGATAGTACAACTTAAAATTATACATAAATGACCAAATTAAAAGATAATAAGGTGAAAACATCAAACTTTAGAGTCTGAGTCAAGAGCCACAAAATTTGTGTTTTATCACGAATTCTTAAGTTTTCAATTCCTAGATAATGCTGCAAGTTCGGACAAAAAAGGAGACAAATGTGCTTGTAATGAAAAGAGTCGCTGAAAAGGAACCAAAAAAGGGAAATAGTTGGCCAAATGGTGCTGTTTTGGGGACTTTTTAGAGCTTGTTTCTCTACTTAAAGCAGATTTTCTAAATCAGCCTTGGAATCACAATTTTGAGCGAGTTCATCCAATCCTGACTGAGTTGACACTAGTTTGGATTGGTCTAAGTTTCCTTGGGAGTTATTGCATTTTTGGACCTTAATCCTAAACAAGTTAATTTGTGAGTTTGACAACAATGCTGTCAGCAATTATGCATTTTGCTGCATCTTGCATTTTTGCATGACCTGTTAATGTACTACATAAAAATTACGTACTTGTTATATTTCATGTTTTAGGTCTTCACTGCTGAGTATTCTTTGATATGCAAAATTTCTGATTACAAGAAGCCATATATAAGCTTCATGGATGGAATAACTATGGGTTTTGGAATTGGTTTATCTGGTCATGGCCGCTATCGCATCATAACAGAGGTATGCTCACCTGGCAATAGTTGCCTCGTTTAGTCATGAATTGCCGTTGTAGATCCTATTTATGACTTTTCTTTTTCATTCACATTTATAGAGAACTGTTCTTGCGATGCCAGAAAATGGAATTGGTTTGTTCCCAGATGTAGGTTTTGCTTATATAGCGGCTCAAAGTCCAGGGGAAGGATCCGTTGGTACTTCTCTTTTTTTAAATTAATACAGCATTTGTAGTTCGTTATTGCTTTTATAAGACTAGCCAATGTGGATTTGAGGGTTATTAAAATACCAATGATTCTCTTTCATTTTTTGCCTGCACTATTCTGTCATAATCTGCCATATGAATACATGTGTGCTACACTGTTGAAGCATCTAGGTGTGGTCCCAGGTTTCAGCTAAAATCAGTTTATTTGTATATTGTTAAAGGTTCTTCCACAGTTCCACTTGCTTTCTATGGATTCTGATTCATGTTACTTTGAATTTTTTTTTAATTGCAGGTGCTTATCTTGGATTGACTGGAAAGAGGATTTCTACTCCCTCAGATGCAATATATGCTGGCCTTGGAACACATTATGTGCCATCTGGAAAGTTAGGTTCATTCAAGGATGCCCTCTTGGCCACAAACTTGTATGTTAGCTTGAACCTTTGAACAACATTTGAGATTCTTTTTAAGATTATTGGCCCCATTGACTTCATCAGTTTAGATTGAATTGGACCCACTAAATGATAATACTTCATAGGCATGTTTGTGTCATGTAGAGGATGCACTGCACGTTTTGCTCAAGGTCTTCTTGTGTGTTTGTTGAAATAATCTATCATATCTATTAGTATTGTCTTGAAGTATATTATATGAAATTGCAATGAGTGCATACAAACAAGTCCTCAAACATCAAAGATATAATGATCTTACACAAAACTCATTGGTTATATAGTTCTCAGGATCCACATCAGGACATCAAAGTACTTTTAGCAAGATATGAGTCCAACCCTGAGTCCGAGGCACAGTTGAAATTGCTTTTACCTCAGCTAGTTTCTACATTTGGAGGAAATAAATCGGTCACTGAAATTATTGAGGAGCTAAAAAAACACCAGTCAAGCACTGACCCTAATGGTATGCTGATTGACATATCGTTGGTGTTATACTGAAATGTCCAGACTAGTTGTAATATTCTTGTATTTTTCTATTTCTAGTCGTGGAGTGGGCTAATGAAGCTCTCCAAGGCCTCGGAAAAGGTGCTCCTTTTTCCCTTTTCTTGACCAACAAGTACTTCTCTTCCGTTGCCTCTGCAGTGGGGAATAACGACGGTGGACTATCCACGGTAAGAACTCTATTTTAGGGGAGGGGATGGTGTTAGTTTCCATGTTTACAAACTAATTAGGACTCTTCCATCTGCATTTGGGAAATTCCAGCTTAGTGGCGTAATGAAAACTGAGTATCGTATTGCCTTGAGGTCTTCACTACGGCACGATTTTTCAGAAGGTGTCCGAGCAGTGCTGGTGGACAAGGATCAGGTTCTGTCTTTTTCTTATGCTTTGTGTATTTTTTAATCTGGGAGACAAACTTGAATATTAGCTGTTTGCTAAACCAGGAAATCTGAGGTGTAATTAACTTGTCTGCTGAAAATAAGTGGTGTTACTAAAAGTTATCCTATATTTTACCTTGTGGTCTTGTGTGGTACTTAAGATATTATTGGTGAAATGAAAGGAAATCATGCAAAAATTATGCTTGTCCTTGGAATTGGTACTAATGCTGGTTTCCTTCCACCAAATGTTGGAAAACACTCAAGAATCTTAAGTTGAAAATACATGTGCCAGTTCGATTGTTTTTCAACAGTTTTGTTTTTTAAAAAACTATAATAATGCTTAATTTTTTAAGTTTTTTTTTCTCTCTTTAACTTTCAATGACTCTCTACTCGCACTTCAAAGTACCACCACCTCCTGGCCACCTACACCACTTCTACCATTATCATTAGTGTCCTTAAGTTTCCCAACTTCTTAGAAACACAATTTAACAAACATGTTTTCGATAATTTTATTCTGTGAAATAATTGTATGAAATAATTTTCAAAAACAATAATAAAATCAAATATGCCTCATATATTTGATTTCTCTGCGTATGAATCTACAGTTCAGAGTATTTATAAATTATATCTGGTCTTGTCTGCATATATTTCCTTCTGTTTGTCACACTGCTAGTGCTATGAATACTTTTAAATTTCGTTTAACCCATGAAGGTATTGATTATATGCTTCAATATTTGGTATATGCTTTTTCCTAGTTCAGTAATAGATTCAATCATCAATAATTGTGCTCCCGCAGAACCCAAAATGGAAACCATCAAGCTTGGAGGAAATTGATCCGAGTGAAGTGGAAGCCGTCTTTAAACCTTTAGGACCGGAAGTTGGGGAGTTGAGAGTGTAATTTTAGATGGAAAATGTGTTTTTCTCATTTCTTCAAATGCATTACAGAATTGTAAGCACTGCATAAAATAAATAGATGGTGTTTTCATTAGGTCTGGCATCCAGTCCAGGTCCAGCGTGTGGCTAGCACTGTTCACCATATAATAACATGAGGTCCATGTTTTTGGAAAGGTCAAATGATCTTGTTGCTTCCATTATACCCATTTGGAAGAAATGAAGGTCTCTAGTTTCCTTAATCAACTTCTCTGAATGTACTCAGTGAATTTAATGGATCCGTTTGTTCAAGTTTATTTAAAAAATATTTCTTTTAATAAAATAACCAGTTTTTTTAGTTGTTTGTCTAAATTTTTTTCCTTTAAAAAAGTATTATTTTTCTTTTTTATAATAAAATTAAGTATTTTTTAAACACTTTTTGATTTTTTTTATATTGATTTAATTATTATTTTAGTCCTTGAATTTGGGGTGAATATTTTTTTAGTTCCTGAAATTAAAAAATATATTTTTAATTTTAAAATTTTGACAAATTATTCTTTTTAGTTTCTCGTATGATAAATTCTATCAGGAGAATATTTTAAAAAACATATTTTAGTGGCTAAATTTGCAGAACAGTAATTAATCCTTTTTAATTTAAACAAACTTTTTGTACCATTAAATTTAAACAGACTTACTCTATGTAATGGAATTACTCTTGAACTAAATTGTTGAAGACATAAATATTAATTACTTGGTAAGATTAATAAGAATAAAATGGTGAAACAAATTCAATGTTGGTCAAATCAAAAGAGAGAGAAAATGAGTGGATACAGATTTTTGCACAAATGAGATAATGAACAGACATTGAAGAAGAAAAAGAAGCCTTATTCTGAGCAGAAAAAAACGAAAAATCATAATATAGAAAAGATAGTGCGTCATGTATGGTAATATTTATAAGACAATAGAGATAATTGTCATGATATAGAAATCAAATAATGGGTTGCTAAAAAATGGAATCGGATTGGACGCATGGACTGCAACTTCAGATTTAATTGCTATCCTAAACCTCAAGCAACATAGTTAACACGAATTTCCACAAACCTCAAGTGAACTACCGACATACAACAACAATCCATTTTCTCTGACGCCTCTGTTCCATTCAGTCAGAGTTCACACTTTTTTACAGTGTATTCCAAAATTGTTTTGAATTTCTTCTCCAAACAGAAAAAGAGAGATAAGATTTAAAGGAAAAGATGACACATGTACATAGCAGTTCTGTAAGCAAACAGGTATATACAACTCCATCCGGCAGTGTACGAGACACAGCAAAAACATATCAGTAGGAGATGATCATATGTTAGATCTCATATTCTACCCATTAAATGAAACTTGTCCTTTTTCCTCAACCTTAGATCCCTTTGATTTACTTGGTTCTTTGAATTGGGCTCCACAAGCAGCAAACGCGACATAACATATGACAAAAGTTCTTCACGGTGAGAGAACGTAAAGTCCAAATGAGCATATTCAAACTCATTATGACACATCCACACCAGCATCCTTCATCAATTTATAGTGTCTCTTCACCATTGAAGATCGTATCACCGTGTCTTTCTGACCAGCAACCAGATCAACAGGAATGTCGACGAGTCCATAGTGTTCACCCAAGTCCAAAGGCTCAGGGGAACCATACACTTTCCCATATGCATTCCCATAATCAAACATTCTAAACCTTCTAGCACGTTTTATCTGAGCAAGATGGAGACTAACACCAAAAGATACTCCTGGCATGTCATTCATGTTGTAATGTGGTGTTCCTAAAACTCCAACCCAATTTGAGCTGTCCCCACCAACAACATAAACTCCTAAAGTTTGAACCAATCCTCCAACTGCAGGCAGGTTTTGCAGGTCCCGAGCTAACTTGTTAACAATCATACGGAAAAATCTAGTTGGTATATAGAAGGCTGGGAAAATACGAGACAAAATAGGGGCCAGCAAAAACAATACGTGCTCCGCCACTGAAAGGACTGGGTTAGAGTCATGATGAAAACCAGCAGGTGATAACAAAACCAATCTTGAAAGTCTATGGGGCTTGGCTTCTATCCTACGCGTAACAACATACATTAACATAGAAGCTCCTCCCAAACTATGGCAAATTGCACAAAGCTTGTAAAGCTGACCATCATTGCTTTCCTCCTCAGTATCAGGCTTACTAACAGCAGTTTTTACTTGATGGATTTTCTCTATCATAGCAGGAATATCCTCAGTCCCATGTTCATTGATGGAGTATCGCCAGTATCTGCATTACATCAAACGTCACAGGAATAGAGTATAATAAAATATAAACCACATTGCATCAAACAACACAAGACAAATCAATAGGTTTCGCTTTGAGAACTTACTCACGACAAGAGATATTCTTGTTAAAATGTTCCCTAGAAATCAAACCACGAAAGTTTCCCAGAAATACATCATACCCTGAAAATAAACACACTTACATGTAATAATTCTTAAAAACAGATATGTTCTTGAAGCGCACATACTACCTTGACAGATCACAGATGTAACAAACCTTGATCATAGGCTGCAAAAGCGAGAGAGCCAACAACACCATTAGATACCCAACTGAACCAAAAAAGTTTAACTTATTAGACTACCCCTATTGTCTTAACATCATTCTGGCATCCAAGCAACTGAAACAATAGAAAAAAATTTCATGATTCAGAGGGAAAAAAATCAGGGACAAAACAGAGGAAGCAGGATAAGATCAAAACAAAAAGCTCATCAGTCGTATATGTCATGCCAAGATCATAACTCAAAGGATTCAGGCAGATGTTGACTTAAAAAAATGATGCAACAATAAATTTACCCAACCTACTATACAACTCTCTACTTCACATATAAGAAATACTTTACAAATTACTCACCCCATTGATGAATCGAAGACTCCATGCTGAAGATAAACAGCTTTACATGCATCTCGCCTGTGAAGTCAGATTACGGGCATTAGACTGTACACAAAGCAATAACAATAATACAGTCTCCTTATTGTCTACTCATCCTAGATTGTTATCCATTTAAGATAATTAAATATATTCTGAATGATAAAATTGTGTTATAGCCTTCAAAATCCACCATCTCTACACATGATAGAGTCCCGATAATTAAATATGACTACCAGAAAAAGACCCATATCAAACATAATAGTTTCATTCAAATATCAAATGCAATTCATTCCACACAACAATAAAAAAAATAGTTGATAGATCAGATGTCAAATAGTCAATTAGTATCATGCATAATGTCTCCATTTCTGCAGTGATTCACACTGGAAAATCAGATTGGGTGCATTTAAATTTAATTTTAACATTGGAAATATCAAAGTAAGTTCAAAATTAAAGAGGGTGGATTATTACACTTGTGGAAGTTTAAACAATTTCCCTAAAAAAGTGTCTAACTTACCTAGGAATTCTTTCTAAAAGAAGAACATATCCATCGGCAGTGATGACATGAATAGCTTCATATGGATACCTGTGAGAGTTAAAAGGATAAATCATTAATTGGACAAGCAAGATCTCAAAATAAAAGGAATAAATGTACACAGCAACAGTCTTTACCCTAGCTCTGTTATAACGTCTTGACATGTCCGGGCATCTGTGTTCAGAGATGAACGAGAACTAGTATTCCTGTCTGTAGGTGTTGGCTCATTGTCTCCAAGTGTAGCTGAAGAAGTAGAGGCATCCTCGGCAACATCATCATGAGATGAAAACAACCTGGATAATGTTCCAAGAGCTTCTGATGGGGAAAGAAGATGTACTGCCCTGTGAACAACATCAAAAACAGCTTCTATAAATATCTCCATGGCCATATGGAGATCCTAGTAGAAAACCAAAAAAAAGAAACACAAAAGTTACATTCACATGAGATTTGTCTACTACAAATAAATGGTCAAGAAAACACAAAACAAATTAATAAGGATGAAAATAGTTGCACAACCTCAATGATCCCACGTCTCCTGTCAGTAGTACGATGGATAATTTGGTCCTTGAGGCTTTGCACTTTATTAGGAAAATGTGATTGTGAAGGGTGTTGATTGGCAGAGATAGCCAGTGGCGGTTTTGACACCCCAGACCCAGAATAAGCTAACTGGAAAAGGCGAAATGGAATCCCTAGCAACAAGTGTATAGGAACCAAAATCCAATTAGCTCTGGAGGCTCTAGAACTTTGTGATGAGGGAGATTCAGGATATTCTTCATATCCATCATAATCACTGTCTTCTTCTTCTTCTTCTTCAGATGAATATTCCAGGCTTGATACATCGGAATCCACAGAAAGCTCATGAATAAAGTGGTTGAAAGAGGACACACCACTAGAAAAATGAAAGAATTCAGAAATATACATTTAATTTAACAAAACCGTAATGGTAATGATAATGAAAATGAGGAATTATTAAACTTATTACTTATCCATCCAACGTGGAAAGCATGTTCCACGAAGAGTTGGCCTGAGCTCCCAACCTTGAATACCTTCAAGTATAGTGGCTTTCCCAGGTAGCAGTGTCAACACAAGAGCTGACACACCATTTATCACTCTCACAATATTGTTCAACGATTCATAAGTAAACGTCTTCACCGACCTGCATTATTAACATATAAATTCATCGTGCCAAGGCAAAAAAACATTTAGATTCCAAAATTTGATTTCAAATAACAAAGATGATAAAGAATAATGGAGAAAGAAAATGTGCATACTCTTTAGTAACAGCAAGGACGTTGTCAAGAAAACGTTGCATCCTGAATGAAAAAAGGAGATTGATTGATTGTTGTTTTTTGATCGAAAGAAGAAATGAATGAGCTTTCTTTCTAGGAGCGTTGCGTTCGGAGTTTCGCTGCACGCTAATGGGAGTCACACACCTTAGTCCAGCTTAGACCATTCAACGGAGGGAAAAGAAATATTTAAATTGAAATTGTATATGAAAGCCTGGGATTCATATCAAAATTTTTGAAACCATTCACTCATTTCTTTTCTTTTTTTCTCACAAACCAAAGGGTCTGTTCCTTTGAGGGAAAAGAAAACAAACAAAAAAAGAAATAAATAGTAAAATAAGATGAGATTTAGATTTTTATACTATACCTTAATTCAAAATTTTCATTTCTTTTTACTCTAACAAATGAACTCTTAATACGTGATTTAACTCATAAAAATTGACTCATTTTAAAGTTTGATATGAACTTTTTTTTCAAGTTGAAATTGAACTTAATTTAAGATTGCGAATCAAAATTATTTTATATGTTTTATTTATTTATTTCATACAAAAATAAATTAAATATAAATTAATTGAATTGAACTATACATTTGTTTTCAATAATGCAGGAGGAACTCACTGTAACCAATAATGCAGTAATTCAATTTCTAATAAGATTTTTCCTTGCACTTCGAATTTATAACTTAGTATGGTACATTGAGAAATTCTAACAACTTGATCTTCAACCTTTATCTAAATTACAGCCTTTTTCGAAAAATTTGTGAATGCTAAGTAAATATAATTCAAACTATAGTACAAGTAAACAAGGATAGCAAAAATCTGTTTCCAAACACAAATGCTGAGCTGTTTTCTTATGACTGCTGATTGTTAGGCTCTTCAATATCTACTATAGGTGATGCTGCTGCTGCTGCTGCCACTTTGTCTTTAGGTTCATTGTTGGTAACTGAGAAAGAAAATTCAGAAACCAAGGCCAAATGGTCGCTTCCCACTTTCTATTGATCAAGGAAAACACTAGTTAGATTGGGAAAAATTACGTTTAGACAATTGAATCAAAGGTGAAAAAGTGCATTGTAGACAATGTAGTTGGGAAAAATGATCCTAGAGAAGTGCTAAGATGTATTACTCCTATTTCAATTCAAAAGCACCTCTACAAAACCAACGATCGTAATGCTTCTAAATGAAAACATGTATTCAGAAAAATGATGAGGGTCCCAAATCCCAATTCATAAAGAATAACCAACGTGAAAGCATCAATAAATGTTGAAAAAGGCAAAAAGCCCATCCATATCCAATCCTAAAGTCAAGACATCATCATTTTATTTGTCCGATTCCAAACAACAGCTTAAAGATTCAACCATCAAACCTGATCTTATGTTTTGTGGGATGCAGGTCAGCCAGCAGGTAGGTGGGTTGAAGATAAATTTCTGTGATTCTCTAAATTATTGGTCAACCTCTGGGCACCCCAAAAATCTTAAACCATACATTTACTAACAATGTTACTTCTCCATTACAATCGAGAAACCTCCACAATCCCCTCCTAGTTTATACTTTTTCACTTAGGCAATTGAATGTGCTTAAAGAACTTTAACTTAAGCTGGACATTAAGCAGCAAAAGCCAAGCAGGAATACCTTGCATGGGAGGCCACCTGTCCTTAGGAGATCACTTATTGAAACAGTATCAAGAACTCTTGAAGGTACAATACCATCTGAGTACCTGCATCAAGTAAAGTCGATCTTAAAGTTTGGTAATTGCAATCAACAAGGCCACAACCATAATATTTTTAACAACCAATATATTTGGCAGAGCTTAGAAAGACATTGATTACCATAAGTAATCTACAGTGCCAAGAAACTTTGAGTGATAGGAAGTTGCCAAGAGTTCACCATTGAATCCCTGTGTACAATTTGAGCCCTGAAAAGCTTTGCAATTTTACTATTCTGTTGGCATGGGCCAGGGGGATTAAATATGGAAATCATACATAGTAATAATAGGAAAAAGTGAGGGCACAATTGAAGGCCATAAAATATCAAAATCCCCCAAGAGAGAAAGGTCATAAAATGTTATAATTTACAACACACTAAATCTGCCATGAATATGCATGTCTCATATGCAACAGTGTTAAATCCATATTTATGAAAAGGCATTCACATACAAATTATAGTACATCAATTAAGAGAGAGACAGAGCAGGACAAGGCATTAGAAAACTTGAGTAGAAATAAGATATTCTTAAGGAAAAAATAGAAGTGAACAGAAATGGAAAAGGATGAAAAAAGTTTTCTAAACACTAATGTAGAATACAAACACACAGAAAAGAAAGAGTGGTGAAAATGCAAAACTATCTCATCTCAAAATTGTTATCAAAGACAGGTCATTACACACATATACCCTGTCAGCTTAAGTTTGTGATGACTGATATCAAACAATAATTCTCTACTATATAAACTATACATGCGTACCTACATTATAGCTTATAATATATAATTCGGCCTAGGTTAGATTAGCTTATAAATTATGGGAGCTTTTCAATTGTAAAACTCTATTGTTTAGACGTTTCTAAGGCAAGAATGCTGAACTCTTAGGTACTCATGGAAAAGTTAGATGAGGAAGCTTATGAAAAAGTTGAGATGCACAAGTTGATTTTGACTCGTGCAAGAAGTTTGATTCATTTTACCTCAATTCATTCTATTTTCTTCTATAAGTGCTGGTTGAAAAAATTATCCAAATTGGCTCCTAATCACCAAAAAAGAAATGGAAAAGTACCCATATAGTGTGACAATTGGACCAACTGTTTGTTTATTCTCGCCTAAAACTTGAGCAGGACGACAGCGTTTCTGTCCAGATAATTCCTTTCTGTAATACAGCAAGACATTAAGCTGCAATTACAAACCACAGCCAGCTTCAAGTGAGCATCTTCAACATTAACTGCTTCCTTATATTCATAGCATGAACAATCCTATTATCATGTCTAGTATAGAATGAAATTGCAAAACTAAGATAATGTGAATGTGATATAATGATTTTGAAGTAATTCACCTCAGATGATGACAAGAACTTATATATTCCACTCTGTAGATGAATGATAATAAATAGAAATCAATGTAAAAAATGAAGAACACGAAGTATATGACAAGCTTCTATCTGTTTTCTGGAGTATGGCACCTGAGGAGTACTATTAAAATCACCAGCTAGCACAACAGGGGTATTACCCCATTTCTCTGAGAGGTACTGTGCTCTTGACAAGAGAAAACGAATCTGAAATATTAAATATTTCAATTATCAAGAGAATAGCTAGTTCAAGCAAAGCGAATCTGATTTGACAGTTGAAAAAAAGGTGAAATACCTAGTCAATTGTATTTCCTAGATAACATAAAGCCCTTTATGAATGAGGCATTAGTAGTTATCTCAACTGATCTGATAGTGTTTATTACTAGTTACTAGATGAAAATTGGTCAACTGAGAAGAGAATTGACCATAAATTAATGAAAATAAGAGAGAGGAAGGAATTATGGAAAGATGACATAAAGCACCACATGCAAACAGTATGTGAGCAATTAATGTTTGACATCATATTCAATTATATCAAAGAAACATGTCATACTAAACATGGCTTCTTGATATGTTTTTGAATTTAATAAAGAAAACCCTGCATAGATGTTTATTTTCAAAAGATAGTTAGCTAAAATAGAGGAAAGACCGTTAACGTAACATTTTCTTTTGGGTGGGGGGAGGGGGATGGAATATAACACTTACTTGACCTAATTTAACTTCTCCCCTGTTTGGGTTGTAAAGTACGTGGATGTTACCAACTAACAGTCTTCTTGAGTCAGATTTACACATCTGCCTGTACAGGATGAAGTTAGAAATGCAAAGGAAGACTAATTGAATATATAATAGGACAATATTTTCAATTATTATATATTTTCATTTGAATATATAAGAGGACAATATTTACAATAATAACACTAGGACACAATAAAAAAAGATAAGCAAAATAAAGGATAGCCGCTGCTTGTGTTCAAACTAATATAAGATAACACATTATAAAAGCAAGGGGTGGTGGCCAAAGAGCTAGGAACAGGCAGTATCCCAGTGCCATAGCACCCACTTTTGTAAAGACTTGTATGTTTAATAAAATATTCCCACGATAATGCTGATAATCAAACATATCAAGTATACAAGAGATTCTGCTTTAGTTGAAACTTCGCTACTCTTTAAAAATCATGCTACAAAATAATAAATCATCAATAGTCGGATGAAAACCTTGTATGTCATGCCCTAATGGAATATTCAATGTTGCTTATTTTCAATTGTGTCTGATGGGGTTTCTGATGCAACCACACAAGAGGCCCAAAAAATTCTTGTTAATTGGAAATATTAGAATCCAGGAACATGAGTAAAGTACCAAAACACTAAAAAGGAAGGACCGACCATTGTAATATCATTAAAAGAAATGAGCCAACATCAAAGAATCGATACCTCAAAAACTGAAAGTTGAGCCAATGTCCTTATATTGAATGCTCTCTCCTTCCAGTAACTGGAACCTGACAAACAGACAAAAAGAATGAAAATGTAATTAAAGTGGATGGATTAGATCCATCAATTTTAATCTAACAAGCAAATTGGGCAATCAATAGATTACTTATGAGCTTTCCAAAACATTGCACAACCATCTGCTTTATCTCCAGTGCGTCTCTACATCTCCATTTACATAATTCATTAGGTTCTCAATAGTCACACACCTATATATGGTAATGTAGTACTACTATGCACAGGATAGTGACAACTTTCACAGTAGTATAGAGACATCAGCATGATTAATGGTGCAGATCAAACCAACTAATATATTTATTTCATTTCATTTTATTTGTAATGAACCAAAAGCTGATCAAGAAGATATCAGTCAATCAAACTCAAAACCAAAGTAGTAATCAGAAATTCAGAAAGGAAATGAAAATACACCTTATAAGATCCTGCATATCCCGCTTTAACCATAATGTCTGAGAGTTCAAAATATTTGTCCACCTCCTGACAATACCATTTCAAATATTTCAAGTTAGTATTTGAGCTCAAGTCTAAAAAAGATTATTAATAGGCCAAAATACACTTTTGTTCTCTCATCTTATTTTTTGGTTTTACGTTGGAGCCCTAAGTTTAAAAGGTTTTCTTTGATCCATCTCGGTTAGACCAAATTAGTCCATCTCTAAAAAAAAAAAAACTTAGTCTAACAGATAGATACACTTTAAAAAATCAAAATAGAACATTTTAAACTTAAGGGCTAAATTAAAAGCATGATCGTATTATGTATTAAATATCCGTGTCAAAGAAATGAGAACAGAGGCAAGAAAGGTGAAACGTTTACTTGCAAGCAGATAATATCAGGGTCCCATCCAAAGAGTTCATCAGAAATAATCCTTTTGCGATGAGCCCAGTTGATGTAACGAGAAGGAACGTTTACGTATAAATCCGAGTGTTGAGAAGCGTTTCTTCCCCCCAGTATGTTGTACGACGCCACGCTGAATCTTTCTGGAACATAATAATACTATAACAATTGATTCTCCTCCAAATGAGAAGAGAGAAGAAAATTACCAAACTGGAGACGCTAGAGATTGATCAGAAGCTTCGACCCAATGGCGTTTAAATTGGGGAATGTTTCTGCTGTGGGTATGCCATTGGGTTTGGGAAGCAACAAGAGCATTGAATTTGAAGCAGTTTGAGTTTGGGACCAAGAACATGAGCCAAGACGAGCACGTACAAGAGGCCATTTCTTTCCCTTTACATTGAATCAACCAATTAACTTTAGCGCCACAATTCGTTATCTCATCCCTATGTCTTTCAGTTTCTTTTTCCTTTCTCTTTATATATACATATATAAAAGTTGAATTGATAGGCTTAAAAAATCTCAAAGTTGTAATTGAATATATTTTAGAGAAATATCTTCACACTTTCCAACACACTTTTTTTTATTAATTAAAATTTATTAAAAATAATAAAATTCGATGGGTTTCACATAATTGATTTTATAATTTTCAACACATTTTAACAAATAAGAACTCCCCCTGTATTTTATATTTTATTTAAGGTAAGAATGTAGTTTTCTTAAATCCACAATTTTAAATATTTTATTTTTTAATTAAGATATTTTATTTTTACTTTGTAAATTTTAGTCTCCATTTTTAATTGAAATATTTTGTCTACACTTTTTAAAAATTCATAATTTTAATATCAGTTTTAAACATTGATCTATGATACTATGCAAACATTTACATCTATTTATTATCCAAATGACAAATTTTTTTAAAAATTATTTAATTATTAACCAACTTAATTTATTAAAAAAAATAAAAAAAAACATAGTCTAGTCTCAAATTGACAAAGCTGACTAAAATCACTTATTTTTAAAAAATAGAGAACATAATGTCTAAATTAAAAAAAAACTAAAATTACATTTTTTTAAAAGGTGAGAAACAAAATGTCTCAATTAAAAAAATAAAAAAGACTAAAATTATGAATTTGGAAAAATAAAAAGATCATATTAACCAAATCTTTGTTGTTTAGCTAATGGAATAAAAAGAATAAAGATAAATAAACTTAAGTTAAATAACTTTTTAACTTTCTAACTTTTTAATTTAACCTTTCTATCATCAAAATGTTCAATATATATGATTTTTTTTATCTATATATGCAATGTAGTAAAAATAAAGTAAAAGATAATTATAGTATACTGGGAAAAGAGAGGTACTGTATGCCTCTCTACATTTTTATAAAATAAATATAAAATGAAATAGGAACAGAGAGGGTTGAGGTTAAATAAGAAACCAAAGAGAATAATATTCTAGCAATGGATAGTTTTAGTTAGTAGATAGTTTTGAAAATCATTGAGGGTATAATGATTTAAAAAAATATATAAATACTATAAACTCTTGATATTTTATTTATTTACTACAGATAAAAAATGAAATTATAAAAGAAATATCGTCTTTATATAATGGTTAGTTGAAAAAGAGACACTTGGTGCCTCTATTTTTATATTAAAAAAAATAAAAAAGAAGAAAAAATTATTAAAGAAAATAATAGTGGTAATTTTTTATAGGAAAAGTGACAATAGATACATCTCAGAAGTTCATGAAGAAAATAAAAATAATTACATATATTAAAGAATAATTTAAAAATAAGAAATATGTACACCAAATGGAATAATTGTCTTTATTAATAGTTATAGATAAGAATAATAAGATAGACATGTAAAAAATGTTATGATGCCTATAATATGATATTGTTATGACAAAAATAACATAATTGTTGGAGAATTTAATGTGAAAGGATCAATCACATTACATATTATTTAATAATTAAAAATTATCTTTCCAAAAAAATGATTAAAAATTATATTGAATATTTTAATAAAAAAAGAAAAAGATAAAAACACCAAAAAATATCAGCCCTTTGTTTAAAAAAATAAAGAATCCAATGCTTTTAAAAAGGTTTCCCACATTGAGAGACTACGTTAGCCGTCGCCCTTGTAGCATACATTTGCCTCAACCAAACTACGGTACAACGTCATTTAGCTTTGTTAAAGTGTCACCAACTAATGCCTCGAACACTAACACTATTGGCATCAATAAGCACAATAGGGTGCAGCAACGCCAATAGCTAGCTATTCACTATCCAGACTTAACAGGAATTAACTTAGACTTCGTTACACTATATGGGAAGGGGATGCAGTCATGCAGTGTGATGCAGAATAAGAAAATGAGCTCGTGCCAATTACAGACAGTATAGTTATATCAACCTCGACAGCAGATAAAGAAGCTGTCAATATATCAAATCTAGACAATAGTTATAACCGCCTAGTAAAACACTGATGAGAATGGCATGACTTCGAAACAGGTCATTGATGGCAAGGGCACTAATTTAGTGGTCAACATTGGACTTCCTGAAACTCCCGGGTTCCCAATAATGGTAAGAAAATAAACACAAGTATTCACATCCGTTAGAAAACTCAAGGGCACTTCCTTTGGATATAAGAAGCACCTTGCTCTTCATACCTATCCATAGCACAGTGAAATAGCTTTGTGTTAAAAAATTATTCACTTGAGTTCAGTATTTTTAGTTTAGTTTTCATGAAGGTGAATGAACTTGAATAACAGTTTTTTTGCAATCAATCAGCACTTACTCGGACTTGGAGAACCACATCTGCTGGAAGGAGCCAAGAGAAGCCAGTATACTCCCCCCTATCCAAACACTGCAAATAGAGTTACCACCATGATTAAACAACAACCACTTAAAAATCATACTACATCATCTTGAGTTGCATTGCATTTCTAAAATAAAAATCACTTGAGTTATGAAGAAAGGAGGGAGAACTAGAGCAGATGTTGCAACATGAACCAACTCATCATAATATGATCACAGACAATGGACCAGAGACAGAGACAGAGAGAGATGAACATCCCACCTGAACCTTCTTTCAGTTGCATTTCCACTGACAAATACTTTTACTCTAGCAGCTTGAGGGGACTCCTACAAACAGAAATCACATCTCAAACAATTTTTTTCATATATGAACACAATTGCCTACAACCCAAAAACTTCATTCAAGCATATCTGACAAGTAAATAACATATCATCTCATACTGATCTCTGAGGGTATCTTATAAATGTGTGCCAATTTCCACACAACACAAAAGGTTGTGTTCCTCCTAGTTTTAACCCTCCTTGCAATAACTAGACTTTACAATTACTGATTCTCTACTAAGCTTTTCAAGTTTCCCACAATCTTCTGTCTGTGGATTGTGTCTTCCTATATATGATAGTGATGGCATGTAGGGAAAGGGAAATTTATTAGAATAGAAAGGAGGACTGGAAGAGTACAAAAATTGGATATTTAAAAGGAAAACAACCCATAAATTTATGCTATCCAGAAAATTGGCATTCAGCGAATAAAATATGTGCAACTGTGAGTTTCACCTCTAGCAAGTCTTTCTCAATGCGTTCCTTCAATTGGTGCATTGAAGCTGTACCACCAGTAAGCTGTGAGATAAACAGATTCAGTTTCAATTATGTTCAATTACCTTTAAACTCAGAGAGGAGGGGGGGGGGGGGGGTTGTCAAAGTTACCAGTATGGTACTAAATAGTTCCCTACGAATGTCCACATCACACTTATTAATGCTCTCTATAATCTGCACATATCCAAAATAATGAGCAATAGAAGAAAATTTGAAGTCTAGAATATGTAGAAAGAATGCATTTAAATTTACATTAAAAAAATACCATTTTTGGAAGACCACGAATTGAAGGAGCAATTTCTGCAAAACTCTCCATACCAGGGATTGTCTGTGATTTACATTAAAGCAGTTAAATTTGTGAGGAACAGGATGCAAACTGGAATTTTGACTGAACTGAACAGTATAAGCACAGAACACCATTAAAAAATCACACTTATTGAACAAAATACAAATACCTGAACCAATAATGGATTAAAAAGAATATCAGGAATCTTGAATCTGTCAGATCCAACTTCAATAATCCTGTGACATCCATGACATCAAAGTTAAATGATTATCGCAAGTAAACCAGAAAAAAGATGCCTCAAATCTACAAAGATATTTGTAGATACACAGAACATAACAAAGACAAGAATGGAAGAAGATTGGTTTGAAGACCATTCAAATAATTCAACAAATCCTCAGTATTTCAATACAAGTAAAGATGGACTTACTGGCCATCAGGAAGCTCGTACGGAGTCATAGGAATGTTAGAATATACTCTCTCTGCAATGGAAAAGTAATAATAATGGATATCATGTCATATATGGAATCTGATAATAATGAACTTGAATGTAACCAGGAAAGTAAAAGCATCATTGAGTTATAAAATATGAGTCCCATTAACATGATCCCTAAGGGCACTAGTTAAAGAGAAGTTTATATGCATTAATAAATGCTTCTAATTACTTAAAAAATTAAATTACTTTTATGATATAATAAATGTCTTCTTTTTCAAAAAATATTTTCTACTTTTGCTTCCTTAAACAATGCCCTCAATACATCAAAACATTGAAAAATCATGAGCAAGTGAGCTAATCTATATGGAAATATAGAGTAGAGAGCAACTGCCACAAATAATGTCAAAGGAAACATGACAAATCAAGTCAACGTATGTATAACTTCTGATAGAACTGTGTAAGCTGTTTAAACCCTACAGTTGCAAGCAATCACATCAGTGTACTATTTATATAATAATTACCCTAATATGTTATAAAAGCTAAATTATTATAATCTAATTAAACTCATACACCGCTCCCATAAATTAAAAGAAAAAGAAAAACTTTCACTCATTATGAAATAATATGATAATAGAGCAACAGTTAATATCAATCAATTTTTTTTACGATGTTAATATCAATCATTGAAGAATGGAATAACATGTGATTTTCAAGCAAGATATTACCATCCAAGATGTCAATGCATAAAATAAAATAAAAAAGTGCCACCATAGGTAAGGCATTTGTCTGTATATGTCCCATAAAGAATATAATGAACTAGACCAAGACTCAACATTATATGAAACTACATCAGGGACACAAACCATCATATGGAGAATCTGGTGTTCGGCAAACACATTCCTTGATGTCACTAGCAATCACCCTCTGTCACAATAAATAGTCAGCATGGAATGGAGACATGACATGAAAAGAAAATTTAGGGCAAAATACAGACCTGGGAGTAGAGTTTGTAGCTTTCTGTTGTATGTGGAAAATCAAGGTCTACAGTCTGTGGGAATCAGAAAAAACAGAGGTAACAAAGATCACTCTCCATTTGTGCATTTGACTGCAGTATTTCTTTAAATCATGCTAAATGTAACAGCATGAAACTGAATAACATTTGTGATTTCATAGAATTAGAATTAGATATGAGCAAGCAAGCAAGTAAGCAAACAGGATGTACATTTATCATCCCAGCAATGTACCGCAACCAATAGTGCCCTTCTTATCAAATTTGAACAACTAATTGATCAATAAAGTTCAAGATCAAGAGGAACAGTGGAACATAGCATTCCAAGGTTGACACCCGACATCCCAAACTTTTCAAAAACTCAAGGGAAAAAGCACCAAGGATTGAGCAAAATAAGAAGAAACAAGATATACTACTGACAATAGTTTTTTTTGTTTTGTTCTTTTTTTTCCCGAAAAGGATAGAAGCAGTCGTGAAAAAGGAGATACATCCCAACTATGTTGGCACCCACCTCCCCCACACCCTCAACTAGCAAAAAAGGAGGTACTACTGACAATAGTTGCAAATTACAATGAAATTATAAGATACCTGAAGATTTCCAGGATGTATTTCCTTTTTCTTGAATGAACATCGAGGTCTTATCTTCAATAACAAACAAATAAAGCAAATATAAATATAGCTACTTTACTAAGATGACCCTTGAAAAAAAAGAAGAAAATAGCTAATGTATGTCACTCACTGTGATACCTTTGCCTTCCAAACTTTTCATCAAGCAATCTGTCAGAAACTCTCCTCCAATAGGAGAAGCTATCACAGCCTATTGTAGACATAAGTAAAGACATAAGCAGACACAGGAAACTTGAATAAACCTTAACGACAAACACAAGGCTACAAGTACAATATAATAAAAATTCTTCTAAATTATATATCAAGGAAACAGAATGTAAAACATCAACCACAGACAGATAACGAAATATTAATATATTGATATGGAGTCATCCATGAAGTGATGAAATGAAACTATTGAACTTGCATACCAATGTTTCAAAGTCACCAATTTACATTAGTGCTTTCCACAAATTTTATATTTACTACTTAGTCTTTATTTCACAATTTAATTATGTTATATTTTTTACAAAGAAAGATCAGATAATTTATCACAGGTCATATTAAATATCTTTAAGAAATATATCATTGACTTACTTGAAACCATAACCCACTAGTGATAATTTTTAATGAAGAAGCATGTTTTGGAACAGTAGTGCAAGCAAAATAATAAAATTAGAGTCTTAAAAAACTAAATATAATAAGCATGCTTAAAAAATGGACCAAGTCCTCTAATATATTATTTCCCTTTGACAGGACAGCAAGCAATACCTTTTGAAGAACATAACCATCCAGTACTGGTACAACAGTAGTTGATCCACCACCACTGAGTTTTGAAATAATGAACAAAACTACTCGTCAAAAATGTAGTATTGTAATGTAGCATATCAACTAAAATCAATAAATGAAATATTAAAAAGTAAAGTGACAACAACTATTTAGTTGCATGCTGGAAAGAAAAGGAAGACAAATGTATTGCAGTATATCTACCAAACCAAATTCATAAGTACGCAATTTGGCAATTGTATTGCACATTAATATCAACACAGAACCAAACTGTTTGTCAACAACTTCAAAGTCTCGTACCTATCAACAACTAATGAGGTAGCACGCCCTGATGCAAAAGATGTGAGAACCTGGTGCCACAAAATACTCCTTCATTAACTAGTTCACAAATTCATGGCATCAATATAAAATACATTTTTTTATCACTAATTCTTTTGTTGCAACTTGATAGTAAGATATGGACCCAGCAGTAAAGATCATACAACTTACAGCATTCTTCGCCAAAAACAACGCTGGTACTTTATATTTTTCAAACATAAGTTCTGCTGCCCTGATACATAGGAAAAAGAAAATGAAATCTAAAAGTTGAACCAAACTTTATTACTAAACAAACATGAAATAATATAATAGTGTATACAGCAAAAAGCCTAAAACCCAAAAACTTAAATGAGAAGGAGGGGGGGTTATTGTTGACAGAATACCTTTCTCTCTGTTCTTGAGTGTTGGAGCATGGTTCGGCAAGTAGCATTGGACGTTCTTTAGGGTCGACTAGGAGGCATTCCCTGAAAACCAATGACAGTGAATAGTAGCATAAAGCATAGACAGATAAATAAATTAGCAGAAACTCCTAAGAGAATGATATTTGACACAAGAATGGAAAACACTATCATACATACAACACAAATTAGTAAACATAAAGAGAGGTTTGCATAAACAACATGATATCTCGACCACATGAGTATTCTCTTTTTACTCTCTATACAGTAGTTGACTAATTTTTGGGACCACTGCATATAAAAAGAACCATCATGAGCTTCCTAAGAAGTAGGAACCTTAACAATTGACAACCGCACATGCTATATCAAGAAAATGGTGATCCCGTTTATGACCAAGAAGAAGAAGAAAAGAAAATGATGATCCTATTATAGCCAGATTCAGTAATGAGAACCAACCTCAAAGCATGATCCCATATGTTATCTACAATATTCCAGTCAACAACAACTCCATTCTTCAAGGGTGACAGCACCTGATCAACATCAAAACAAATAATTTTAAAATAACTGAAATGAGATTAAAATTTAAAGCCTAACCTAGCAGATAGATATTTGGAAGTGTTACCTCCATATGGTCTCTGCGGTATCCTAGTGACTGAGATCCTACATAAAGTTTGCATTTTCCCTTGGTTTTGTCAGAGTTCTCATCATT
The DNA here is from genome assembly GCF_004193775.1 of Glycine soja. Lineage (NCBI taxonomy): Eukaryota > Viridiplantae > Streptophyta > Magnoliopsida > Fabales > Fabaceae > Glycine > Glycine soja. The sequence goes on from NC_041009.1 coordinate 3,197,570, forward strand.
AATATCAGCAGTTCCATCAATGTCCATTTGATCAATTGCACCAACAACCTAAGTATGTGACAATGTATGTTCCAGATATCTCTTACAATACAAAGAATAAAATGCAGTTAAAAAGAGGCGAATGAGAGAGAGTTACAGAGGGAAAGACGGCCTTGGGAGCATCTTCGCCAGCGTAACCGGCTTTGCAAGTGTGGGAACCCAGGTCTATCACTATTGCTGATACTTCGTCTGCCAAATTAAATAAAATTGCAACAGAAACGAAAATAATCAGAAATTAGAGGGCATACATAGACATAGTGAACAGAACACTTACCACCGCCATACATGACTCTGACTCGGGGAGAGAATGAATTCCAATTTCCAACGAAACGAGCTTGGGAAGGACTCAAGAGTGCAGAAAGAACAAGGGCTTCTTTTCGTGTTTCCGTTGATGGCGGGTTTCATATCACAGTTTGCTTTGGGCCCTTCAGATCTGTCGGAAACAATCCAACATGGCCCATGCGTCCTGCATGTATGAATTTAGATTATATATTATGATTTTTAAAAGATAATTATGCTTACAACTTTATTTAGAAAGTAGGTTCTTGAAATAATTAAAAAATTCATATTCTAATTTTTAAATAAATATATTGAAATTTTTAAAACTGTTTTTTAAAATATATACATTTTTTTATAAAAAAAACCTTTAAAATACTTTTTCCAAAACATTTTGTTTATTAATTTTATAATCAAAGTCAATGCTTAGAAAATTTGTTTTAAAAATTATACTCTTCTCTCTGAGGGATGAGTTGTTTTTTTCATAGAAACACAAGTATTCTCTGTTGTTGTTAGGCCTATTGGCCCTTCTCCTTAACAAATTATTTATTTTTAGATTTTAATTAACATGTATTTTTAGAATAAAGTAATTTCATATTGGCATTTATTAATCCATCAATATATTTTTTTGTAAGCTAGAAAAAAAGTAATAATTGAAAAAATATTTTCAAGAGGCTTTAGTTCATAATATAGTATTATTATCTCTCAGTACTATTTTCTTTAATATTTTTATTCTTAATTATTCAAAATGCATCAGGTTCATGAAATATACTATTAAATAAATAAAACATTGAAAAATATTTATAATATATGCTATTATTTTTTAATACTTTTGTCAATATTTTTACTCTAACAACAATAGCGTAATACAATATTATTGAGTAAAATTCAAATAGGGCATACTAAGTTATGTGAGTTCCATTCCATACTATTTTTTTTAGCAGATCCTATTTCGTGAGCCCAACATAAATTTCACCAAATAATAAATAGCAAATTCTGTAGAAAGATAAGTAGGTATATTATACACAACAACTTTGGTTAAGAAATACAGCTCGTTCGTTGAACAAACCGCCAAAAACTATTATTTAGTGTACAAGAAGCCTAGCTGAACCAAAGAATGGGGAAAGGAAATGTGATGGGCAGATTCATGACATCAAGCCAGAGCAACTCTTGTATGAATACACAGTGATGAACTTCTACATAGTGATAAAGAATTAAAAACCGTTGTTGAGTCTCGTGTGAGCTATCAACTCACAGGCAGCCAAGAACAGAGAAAATGATCTTATGTGATCATTATGAAAGGTACCTACAACTACAATTGCCTAATAATTCCACGACATTATATAATGTAATTCAAGGCGCTGAAAGTGCTCAAAATTGATCAAACACCACAATATGTAAACGTCTGAAGATTTCAGGCACCAGGTTCGAATTCATTGTGCTGAAACTGCTTTCTGAAAGAATTGATGAATACTTGCTCAAACATAGCCCTATCAAATTAAAAACAGAGATTTGAACGAGTTTACTCTAAGCTGTATCTCCTTGCTATACGATCCTGTTTGTTTGTACTTGCCAAAAGGATATTTTTAAGTCAGAAATTCCTCAACCTGTTTGCTCTATCTTTTTGGCACTATTAACAAATGTTGCACTTTTATCAAATCCCTCAAGCAAAAGAATGCGCACAGCTTCTAATCCATCTCGTAATGTAAAATTCAACTGAAAGACATTTTTATCAACTTTTAGAACTTCCATGTGCTGAGGGCCAGTTTGTCAGTTTACACCTTTAAAAAAAAAAAGAGATACATACCTCTTGCCTTTCTGTTTAGTGAAGGTGTGAAGAACAAAAGCTACAGGGTCCATTTTCCCAGGAGGTCGCCCAATGCCTAATCAGCAATAAAATGACAAATAGTATTATAAATTATTGTAATGTGAATGGATATTTTAATAATGGAAATGATATGAACGTACCAATTCTTAAACGGGGAAAACCAGTATTCCCTTTGAAGTGATTAATAACACTCTTCATTCTGCCAAATAGCAAGGAAAAGAAAACATTAATACTTCATTTCTCTTCTGCTTAGTGTGTTTGTCTAAATTGTTTCTACTTAAAAAAACGCTTATTTTAAAGTTGTTTTTTTTTTAAGTTTAAGCAAACTCACCCAATATCACTATCACCCAGTTTATATTACAATAGTAAAAATAATGAGTTTCTGGCATGCCTTGCCCTTGGAATACAACAACCTTCCACCCTCCTCCAAAACTTATGTACACCCCCCACACCCACCTAAAAAAAAAAAATCACAATAGAAACATTAAAATTAAAGAATTTGATATGCCTTCCAAAAAATAGAGAAAATGAGTTTCTTATCCTTGCATGGTGTAAAATCACACAGAGCAAGTTAAAATATAAAGGCTGGGTTCACAGAAGAAGCCAAATTCAAAGGTTCCTGTAAATCAATGTTTTGATGAAGAGACAAGGAAGCTGATTTATCCCTATAACATAATAGTCAGTCTAGTTCTCTGTATGCTTCCCATGCATATTGTCTTGGTTGTACAACACACAACTCAAACACCCTTTGCCCCAAGAGAAAGGGAGGACATTATCATTAGACAACTAGCAGAAAATTTAGACACATCTGATGAAAATAAATAGTTCCTTTCCAAGATAAGGCATGCAAACCTACAATCCCACAACCATCAATAATATTTTGCCTTGACAGTTGATAGAAAAGAAAATGATTGTGTACAAAGTATTCTTCAAGTTGAGTATTTCCCTGACCCACATTGTGGATGCGACTAAAGGAAGACAAATATGGCATTTCAAATTTCAGAAATATGAAGAAACTAGGCCTTGATATTCACGCCAATAGACATGTTGATTTATAAACTCAAATAAGGAGCCAAACCAGGCCTACACATATGTTGTTTCATAGCAAAAAGAGAGCACAAACAAAGCAAATTACAATTACCCATTGTGACCTCCATGTCCACCCTTTGGTAGAAGCCGCAATTTAGCAAAAGGCAAATCCAAGTCGTCAACGATCTGAAAAAAAAAATTATTAATTGAATACTCAAGCAGATCATCCTTCTATTTTTCTTTTGTCACTTACAGATATAAAGAACAAAGTAGTCATAGCATAGATATTATACCACAAGTACTTGCTTCACTGGAATCTTGTAATATGAAACTATGGTCCCAACCTTCAAAATAGATTCAAACACCAGCCAACCATAATCAAAATAAAATATTTATTATGGTAGATTCTTGGGAGGTGAAGATACAACACGAAACATAGATATGTTATGACAGGACATGGAGACGTGGAAGATTTTTAAAAGTAACCACGGGTCATTATAGATACAACAAAATACTATTGCTTACATTTGAATATTATCCGGATAGCAGACTTACAGATTCGCCACTTAAATTCATAAAAGTCTGTGGTTTTGCAAGTATAACTGGTACATCACCTATAAAACCTGCAATTGGAAACCAACTTCTGTCATAAATGGGAACATGCAAATACTTAAATTTTATCTTCTTGCTTTTATCACCAACATTCAGAAACCTCTACTGAAATTGTGTGGAACAGTGGCCGTATGCAATATTTAATTATTTATGTGAAAGCCATAACGTGGCCTAAACATTAATTAGAACAACGACGGATTCAGGTTTGGCATGAAACTAGTTTGGGAATCAACAACGGCAACAACAGCCTTATCCCATTAGGTAAGGGTTTAGTTAAAAAACAATATTTGGGGATATTATGCACCATGACACCCCTTTTAGTAATTTCATCCCAAATTAACTAGACAGATATATTAGTAAAAGGGTTTTGTCTAATCTAATCGAACCTTTTCCAAATAAGGCTTTGAAGGAAACAGTGGTCATAGATATCCCTTCAGCTTCAGCAATGGTATCAACCATCTCAAAACCCACCTGAAAATAAAAAAGCTCAGACAGATAACCTATCATCACAGAGCCACCCAGCATCGAAAGCTATTAAATTTAAAGTAACCAACTAACATTGTGGCGGGTGGCAGCGTACTTTTTGCCTGGATTGCCGAGGCCAACAATTAACCAAGGTGAAGCTGCTTCCTTCTTCTTCTCCTTCGAATCCGACGTTGATATGGAAGCCGAAGAAGAACAATTTTGAATGGTCATAATGAGAGACGAAGAAGAAGAAGAACAGAGAGAGGTAAGGCCTAGAGAATCGCCACCCGAGGAAGGGCAATTTCATTGATGAAACCCAACAACCAGAAATGTTCATATTTTCAAACCCTAAACCCTAAAACGAAGAATCCAGGAAGAAAGCTATGTTATCTTATTCTTGGGGAGGAAGGGAACGAATGGATAGCGAAATAGTCAAGAGATTAATTAATATTCAAAAACACAGAAAATGAAAAAAGCGCCGTTGCCGGGGATCGAACCCGGGTCACCCGCGTGACAGGCGGGAATACTTACCACTATACTACAACGACTTGATGATTATCGAGTAATATTAATATATCTATACAAAAAAGTTGCATGATATTGGATGAATATGACTTACATTATAGCCGATAGCGATATAATCAAATGTAACTTTAAAAAAAATATATAATCAAATGCTATCGGTAATATTAAAACATTTATTATTTAAAATTACCATTGAATTTCACAAACAAGTTGTTGTAATATAGTGGTAAGTATTTTTACCTCTCACGTGGGTGACCCGAGTCTGATTTCCAGCAATGATGTTTGTTTTGAATTTTTTTGTTGTATATTATCTATGTCTTGATACTTCATTTTAGAATTTTAGGGTAATGGTAATGCAAAAGATTTATTATTTAAAATTATATGTTGAATCTCAAACAACAAGTTGTAGTATAGTGATAAATATTTCTGTTTGTCACATGGGTGGCTTGGGTTTGATCCCCGATAATGACGTATGTTTTGACTTTTTTTGTTACATACTATCTATTTTCTGATACTTCATTTTAGGATAATAGTAATGCAAAATATTTATTATGTACCATTATTTGTTGAATTTCAGGCAACAAGTCATTGTAGTATAATGATAAATACTTTTGTTTGTCACGCGAGTAATGACTCGGGTTTGATCTTCAACAATGGCGTTTGTTTTGATTTCTTTTTGTTGCATATAATCTAGATTAAATTAATTTTTTTATTTTCTAATTTATTTTTTAATTCAATTTAGACCTATAATCTATTTCTTGACACTTCATTTTAGGGTTTTTGCGAGTTTCATTCCCAAAAACGTGGCCTCCGCATCAAAATTTAAAATGTCGGAACAACGTTTACCCAAATCCTTTTATAATTGTTTTGATAAATGGTTTAAATTAAAGAATTAGCACTTTAAGTTACACACTTACACCTCTTACTAGATACATCAAAGTGGTACCTTGTAGCGCTTCTATGCTTTGAAGTAGCGAGGAAGAATTTCGGGAAAAGGATCATAAAAAGTTCAGGAAATTTGTTTTATCGTTATTCCAATTTATCAAGCATACCGAGAATCTTGATATGAGGAAGTAAACATAACGTTCATTGCACAATCAATTGAGACTTCAATGGTAGACATTATAACTAATCTATCCACACTAATAAAATTTGTTCTTCGTAGCAGTATGTACATTCAGAATACAGAAACCTCTAACCACAAAATTACAAGTGTTCGCAAGTTGGACTCATCAGACATATCTTTGCACATTTTTATATACTATAAGGAAAATAAACAAAAAATAATGGAGATAACCCCTCCTCTTCATTAAGTACCTTGTCTTTCACCTTTAAAATTGTTACAATTTACAAACGTGAAAATGCATTTAACGATTGAACTCAAATATTAATAGTTGCATCCCACAGCCTTATAAGCCCGTTGCGACCACCGCTGCATATCCTTTTCCTTTCCAAGTCTGAAGCAACACACCTTACCTGGATGTCATACATAATACAGCCAAAATCAACCCAGGAAAACAACCAATAACAAATGAACATAACAACAGGCATATGATAATTCTCCACACCGTTAGCTGGCAAAAAAGTGTTATCAAGTAACTGATGCCTATAAAATAATCAGTAATAATTTTCAGTAAGCCATAATTTAAGAGTAAAAGAATTGTCACTACAAGTCATAATTTCATAAAGAAAAGAACAAAAAAAAATTTAAGCCAGAAGAAATTGAAAGATATTTTAAGTATTTAATTTCACTGCTGTATAGTTATTATATTAAAGAAAGAAAAAAATGAGCTTCCTTAGGCAAGTTCTCCAAAACTAATTATTTGTATCAAAGATTAATAACACCCCGAAAAATAACAGGAATGGTAGTAAAGATACTGTGATAGTAGTTAGTAGTTACATGAAGGAAATTTGTGTATGAGCCAGGCAATAAAGTTTATCTGGGAGGCAAAGAATATCAGACAATTATCTCGAAAATTCACCAGAAAAAAACCTAACCTAATCTTGAACAATAACTATTTTGGGGGCATGAAGCAGCAATATATACATATATAGTACTTGGAATTATATGAACAAAAGAGGCAATAAACTACATACCATAGCAACTGTTTTCTGTGGTGTTCTGTAAAGCTGCCAACCAGCCATCTTGGACCCAGTGCCAGAAAAACCACCAAGTCTTTCTTGGGGCCGGTGAAAGAGCGACAAAGAATTATCAGCTGCTCCAATGCCTAACCAGTGCTCCCCAGCATTGATAGATAATATGGCAGCATTGTGAATTGTTACATTTTTTGCACAGCGTATACCTCCTGCACAGCCAATGAGTATGTTACCAGGTGATCTCAAATGCCTTGTGACTTTGCAGAGAAGAATTGCATGGGCATAACACCAACTCTAAAACATTCTAGCTTATGATATATAGACTTCTTATGCATTTCTTATAAAATTGATTTGCTTTAATTTGTGCTAAGACACTGTATAGGTGGAGTTGAAATAAAACGGATAGTATTATAGAACGAGACATTTAGTTTAATGAATAACAGCAGGGTAAGCTACACTAGGGAAAACTCTTTAACATATTGGTGCTTGCCTGCATGGCCAATTGCAACCTTATAGTTTGCATTTTACCCTAATCGACCAGAAGCAAAATGTCAAGAATGAAAATATAAGCAACAATAAAGAGACTGCCATACCATCATCATTTTCCCAAAAACGTAGCAGGCCATCAGTGGACCCTGGAATGGAAATTTAACATTTTAGTAAGCACTGGATATAAAAGCACAGTGGAAATTTCTCTTCAAGCAAGCCCAAGAACCAACAAAATAAAAGATACCAAATGGCAGCATAGCAAAAAATTGGAGATGACGCACCTGTAATTATTCCTCTGTCTAAAGAAGAATACTCAACACATAATATTGGCCCAGCATGGCAAGCTAAGACAGCATCCATTGTTCCTCGGGAAACAGACCATATTCTTGCCGTCCAATCATCACTACCAGTAATCACAGTGTCACCAACCATTCTTATGGACCTGCATTTTGTTTTTGTATAGGATCATGCATTATTTGTTTACATTTGTAAATGAGTAGGAATGCATGTTTTTCCTTGTTTACCGTATCCATTGTGTATGTCCTGAAAGTTTATGCATCTGCCTACTAGCACGGATATCCCATATGTTAGCAACCCTGTGGTGCAAGCAGCAAGTTAGACATTAGATAAATAATGTATGACAAACATCTAAATCACACAAGGAAAACTCAGTCTCAAAAATTGTTTTTTTATTTTACATACACGTCTCTTCCAGCCGCAGCCAAGACTCCCACATTGTCATCATATTCCATGCATAGAACAGCACTAGAGCAACGGCCAACAGTTGCAACACATCTATCTGTTCTTACATCCCACATCTTCACGGTGCCATCATGGGATGCAGTTAACACACGTTCCCCGGAGAGCGTGCGCACACAGCTGACCTACATGGTTGGTTGGCTATCTGAATTAAGTTTCAATTATCCATTCTGTATATTTGTAATGAATTTACAACACCTATACTGTTTATATTAGAACAAACCAAATATTTTTAAAGTAAGAAATACCGGTCCATCATGGCCTTTAAGCTCTTCTAGAAGTTGAGTTGTTTGCTTATCCCACACCAAAACAGACTGATCATCAGATCCTGACACCACCTTCCCCCTATCTGAACTTATGGCGCGGATAGTTCTACATTTAAAGACAGAAGAAAGGATTCACATTATTTTACTTATTCAAAGATGTTGACAACCATACAGGAAATTTAATGAGTGAGAGAAAGAACCTAGTATGGCCTTTTAAAGTTGCCCTGAGTTCAGAACCACGAAGACTAGGATCCCAGATCTTAACCTGCATATTTGCACATGAACAGCATATCACCTCATTCTGGGTACCAGAAGGCAATGAAACAACTCAGTACCAGGTTATTCCATGTGATAGATATTGAAACTTACTGAGCAGTCGGTGCTTCCACTAATAAAAAAACCAGCATCTTCACGGTCACCAACCAAATCCCACACTTCTCTTTTTGTAACACAATGGAGAGCAGTAATGGCACCATTATGACCCCTAAGTATGCGAACATTGGTTTGAAGCTTTTTCTGGCCACCACTTGACAGATCTTGTTTGCGAGGAGTCCCATTCTCATTTGTAGCTAGAATTATAAAGCAGTAGAACAAAGTGATTTTGACAGTATATTGAAGAATCAAAACTTAATGATACTGGCAGTTCATTCAAGAACCAAGTACCTGAGTTTCCTCCATCAGACGTCCATCTACGAACACGACTAAATGAGCTGGATCTAGTTGTTGTATTTCGGCTGAACATACTCTGCACCCAGTTTCTACCAACACCAGTTGCCTCAGTGGGTTGCTGGTTCTCATCTTTGGCATCTTTAGAATGCGGGGATGGCAATGCAAGTAATAACACAGACTGTGCTTTCATTGAGGTGATTCCCCAGTATCCATTACGTAATTGCTGGATATGAGACAAGAACCCTCTGATCTTTATCTGAATCAATCACATGAGGAATGATTCAGCAATAATTCATTATGAGCCCAAATTTTCAATCGCATAGAATTAAGACAAATATATAAACTAATACATAACTACATATTACATAAACAAAGGAACATTCACAAGAGAGAGAACTCATATGATAGTTATATAGTAACCACTGACCATTAACACTGACTGTACAATAAAAAATGTAGCACTCTGGATGATTTATTGCAGAGACCAAAATTATAGTTTTCCGTAATTTTCATGACTAGGATTTTTCCAGAGACCAAAATAGCATTAACTTACAAATTGATTGGATCCGATGCTGTTCCTCTCTGCAATTGTTTCGATCATGTACCAAGCATCATTATCAGGAAGTCCCAGCCCAGCCTTCATGCAGGCAAAGTATTAAAAGCACAAAAAGATACAACTTGACTTCAATGAAATTCAAGCACATGAGTAGACCAAACAATACCATGTGTGATGCCAACACAACAAGCTGAGCTGTCACCAAAGATGCATAGTTGGCAGACCTGGTAATAAAATGCAAATCCATAAACAAGTTGGAAATATGTAATTATTATTATAGTGTAATATTGCAAGTCTGTCAGATAACATTCTCATAATTAAGTAACTGTATATTCCTGTAATTGTTCTTATATTTGTGACACCTAGGGATGGCAAAAAAATCTGTATCCGTGGGTAAAATCTGCCACGAATATCTAAATGGGCACCTGCATGTAATTTAAACAGGTTTGTTGTATGTCCCAGGGAAGCACATCCACGACTAAATTAAACAAGTAACGACTCAAGGCTGAGCCTTGGTGTAATCCTATCCTTATAGGAAGTCCTTAGTCTTGTCTCTCTAAGAGTTCTCATACTAATAGTTAACCCATCAGAAAAGATATTTATGAGGATAAAAGAAGATAACATTTATGAGGACAGAAAAGATGCCACAAGGTAGAGAATGAGGAGTCTGCTTATAAAAAGAAGCAAGAAAATCAAAGGAAAATTAAATGGAAAAAAAAAAATCCTTACTTGTTTGAAGATTGCTCCATTAAATAGTCAAAATATCCTTCCCAAAATCTGCAAGGGAAGTGCATGAACTAAGTTGAACTCTACAAATTCCAGATACTAAAATCATGAAGAAATAATACATGTAATGCATACCGTAATTCCTCCCAAATAGATAAAGAGATAAGATGACGTTGGACGTAGTCCAGCACATTATTATTATCTTTCTTATACATATCAGAAGAAACTTCAAGAGCATCTCTAATGGTCAACAAGTCATTACGTGATGTTGCGCGATTAATAGCTGTTTTAAGCTGAAAATAAACAAATTCAAAAAGAGACAAGAAGAAAATTAAGAAATATTTTTCTAAAAAAAAGAATTTACTCAATTAGAAATTAAGGGAATAAGTTATCATAACAAATATATATACACAATTATTCATTGTCTCGGGTGAATGGCAACTCATGACATAAGAGGAGTCACTCTTTTCCAAGTATCACCTCATTTTGGCACCAAATAAGTGAAAGGATTCTAGCTCATCATTTCCTTAAGTATAGGCATATTAATAATTGGACTTAATTACATTGGTTTGAAAACTTGAAAGGCAACATTGCTGTAACTGAAACCAAAGGAGTTATATTGAATTTTCTATTAAAATGGGGTGATAAAATGTGTATTTAAGCCAATATTTTATACTTCGAAAGCTGGACCTATTTGTAACAGAAAAAAGAGTATAGATTTCAATTATGTATTACAGTGAGACAACTGAGATACTGTTGGAATACCAGTTTTCAAAGGCCAAACATAAAACTACAATCCCTTGAATTATGGAGGCACAACAACAGTTTGTTGGGGAATTTTTCTACAAGGAAGGGGAAGTGATGCAACAGGTCACTTATGCTAATCAAGGTAGACATGCCACCCAAGTTGGTAAGTTCACCTCGGGTTTGCTTGGCAACATATCAAGATTGCCATGCCAATAATGCCATTCACAGATTTAATAATTTCAAATTATATCCTCTCAGTAACACACGTGAAGGATTAAAAAGATAAATACAAAAAGGCATAGCATTTTTTTACCAATTCTTTCACTGCAATAAACTGTTCTTCAGTGAGATGACAGTCCCAACCCTGGTAAAACAATCTAGCATAAGATTCATTGTACCAGATTCCAGAACAAGAAATTATAAATAAAGAAATAAATAATTATCAGTTGGAGCTAAATAGAGCTACAAACCGAATGTATATGCTCTCTTATACATTCAACAAATCCACTACCGCCAATCCCCTCTGCATCAGATTCAATCAAAGCTGCAAAACCAACCTCAATCACTTTTTGACAAGCTCTCCAGACTTGCAATACAGAATAATTTCTGGCAACAAACAAAATGTTTTCTCCACACAAGTATTAGCAAGAATTGAGATGTGACATAACATAATACCGAGTATCGTTCCATATTCAAAGGATGAGAGAGGATCATCTGTTGCTCCCAGTTTAAGAAGCCGCAGCCATAAACCCTGGTGATGAGATAGACAATGTATAAAGAGAAAAGCAGATGGAATTAAAAGAAGATACAAGGTTGTCTTTTCTGCAAGAAAACGGAATAAAACCAAACCAAAATACAGTTCGGATAGAACAGAAACACAATATAAGGAGCATTACTCAACAAGCACCCATTGATCATTGTGAGCAAGAGTCGAGAGATAGCAGATGGGGTACAATTCACAGTCCCTCAGGGTATTTGAGAGATCCTGGCCCCCTTCCAATATAATTAAAAACCTTTTCCTATCTTCTAACTAATGTCAGAATCAATTAGGTGACTATCAGTTGTCAGTCAGGTTGGGTTGTTATCCCCTGCTACCCCATCTACTCCACTCATGCAGGCCCGTTTATTTTAGTTCCATTATCAGAACACATACACAACAGATAAAGGTATGTATATAAAGGATCAAAGAAGCTACCTGCAGCTTAACCTGAATATCTAGCACCATGCGATCCCTTTCAGCCTGAAACCACAAAAACCATAATTTTAGGAACAATTTAAAGCTATACTTCATTGACACACAAGAAGCAGGAATGTCCTGGTGGTTTTAACTTACAGCTCTCTCGTCTGGACTAAGACTATCTGCTAAAGGATCCTTACTGCTCAACACAGAAAGGAATAGTTAGAAAAAAGCAGAGAAAGTCAAACCGTACAAGCAAGCATGACAATTAGTTTATCCAATAGATAGAATAAAGTAAAATGTATTGCTCATGTGTAAAAACAAATCCTGTCCCAAATAGCAAAGCAGTGCATAAAATTTATGGAGAAAACCTTCAATTTGGTCCTCCAAAGTTATGCACCACTCACCACATTAGTCCTTCAAAAAATCTGGGCACCAAAATAGCCTTTCAAAAATTTAGTTACCTTCAAATTTATTCTGTCGCCATATTAGTCCCTCAAAAAAGGTCATTATACTGGTTCTTATCAAGGACTAAAGTGGTGAGAAAACAACAAAAAAAATTGGTGGCCCAAATTTTTTAAGGACTAATGGGGTGGCTATGACTTTGGAGGACCGAATTGAGAGCTTTATCAAATTTCTAATATGTTTATGAATTTTTCTAGGATATAAGCTTTTTTAATTTCTGCTGTTCTTTTATCAAACAATAATGATAAAAAAGAGCCAAAAAAATTTAGCACAACAAACTGGTACTATTTACCTAAAGTCAAAATTGTTTTGGCTGACACCCATAAAACTTGATGCAAGTCATACAAATAAATCCCAGGCTTACTTACCTTTATGAAACATTAGGTAATAGATACCAAAGCTTGATAGAATAAACTTGATTAAAAAGCTTTTACAACTTATGGAATTTTTTCATATGAATCCTTATGTACATGCAAATATTTGGCATATTGTGAGAGATTTCCTTTAAAAAAAGACCTTTTGAAATAACTGAAAAGGATGTGCAGGACAATTTTCCTGGCACCAATATGGCAATATTGATAAACTTAAAACATTTTTACCCTTCCACAATTGCTTGCATTACCTAGGAGTATGCCTTCCTGAGTACTCAAAAGCATTACTAACTGCTGCAAGAATCTGTTTCCTCTTTTCTTCTTGTTCTTCTGTTCTGATATTTGCAGGAAATCTATCATAAGTGTACTTGGCACCAGATCCTGAAGAAATGAGAAGTAATAACCATATCCAGTTTAGCTTATATTCACAACAAATTCTTTTAGCTAGAAATTTTGTTTACAAGTCATTCATTTTACCTGATATTCCAATATCAGAATCTGATACTGTTAAAATCTCAGGTTCTACTGAGGATGAAGGAAGAATTGACATAGGGTTTTGACCCCTTCCAATTGCATCTTGTAGCTTATCAAGCAGATTATTGTTGTTTTCATCAGAACCTACTCCTCTTTCCAAATAATCCAAGAAACCATGAGAGTCTAGGAACTGAGCTATCTGTAAAAATCAAATTTGGAATTGGTATAAAGGAAGAAAAATTCTACACTGATATGGAGAATAAAATTATCATTCCCGTCATAAATCAAGAGAATTTGATTGCTACATGGTGGAATCTTCATTATTACATCTATTAGAATGTTTGGATAAGGGTTGAATGCTTACAAAACATTGGTTTGATGCTTGTAACATGATTATGGGAAAACCATGATTGGATATTTTCAAACCATAATTGCTTTTACTCCTAAAAGCATGTTTACCTAAAAGTGAAAAAAAAAGTAGCCTTTGCACTGGGTTTAGAAAATGAAAATCAAGATCATCCAAGCTCAAGTTTGCAAGTGCTAACCCCAATACGCTATGAGACTGAATCTAACTATCATAATCAGTAAAGAAAATTAATCATGATTAGAGCTATTGCTATTTTCCATCACTGCTAATCGGAGAACATAATCCATGACATGACCTAAAATTTACCATGGGCTCTGGTGGTTGGTTAGTAGATCGAGACCGCTTCTTCAAAAAAGCTTGAGAGTTGAAGACCTGAGTAGCACTATTTTCCTGATGTCAAAGAAAGAAAAATTCAAAACTCATAACAAATTTGTGCTATGAAAGATTGAAAACCAAATCTCTAAAAACATGAAATGAAAATTCATACTAGGAAATTGCGATAGCCACTTAAAACTGTTGCAAAGAACTTTAGGAATATCATCCTGCACAAGACACAATGACAATACGACACATCAGACTAGACACCTATTATGTGCAACCAACATGTCTGGTTTTCTACAAAAGAATATCATGCAAATAAAAAAATTATTGGTCCACCTCATAATTGTTGAAGGCTATTTTTAGGATGGATTTCAATTAGAGGATTAGCCACATAGAATTCAATAGAAAGTACAAATCAATCATCAATTTATTGGTCCAGTTGCATCTTCTGCTGAGTTAAATATCATAAATCCAAAACTTAATAGCATTTTTTGCCCCTACTATCATCAAAATTCAAATCCGGTCCCCCCATTTGTTTTTTTGGAATTTGATACCCCACTATTTTAATTGTTAAATTTTGATCCATCCGTTAACATGACATTCAGATATTTAACAGAAAATATTGATGTGGCAGTGCAGTAGAGTGCCACATCAGCATTTCTTTTAAATGTTGAATGTCAAGTTATGGATGGATCAAAATTGCACAACTCAGATAGTAGGGGAGCAAATTTGTCAAAAAAAAAATAGGGTCCAAATTCAAATTTCAATGAAAGTAGAGGAACCAAAAGTGAAATTAAGCCTAAATCCAAATAGAAAGTAAGGTTCTTCAATATGCAACTCATGGAAAGCAGTGAATAATCTAGCATCCAAGCATCACCTTAGCTGAAGGTCGTGTTCCTCTCCCCATTGCTTAGCCCTAAGTTTAGGATAATGCTCAGACACACTGTATATTCCAGTGTTCATCTCATCAATTCCAATTACATTGGGATATAATAGCTTCATTATCTCACCACGCAAAAGGCTGAATTCTGGCTCAGGAATAGGAGGAATTTCCTCTGAGGTAGTGATACGATTATACTCAAGGTCCACAACAACAACCTACAAGAGGTTCAAAGACAACATTTTTTTTTATCAAAACTAAACATTCATTTGAACAAATAGAATCTTTCACATGCATGCTATTGGGAAAAATCCAAGTCCCACATCGACTAGAGATAGTACCAAGATAGAGTATACAAGTGGTGAGGGATGGGTAACCCTCACCCTAAGACTAATAACTGCTAAATATGAGTTATTTTGATAGTAAAAATATATTGAAAATATCTTTAAAAATATTTATTTAGCAGTTATCTTTGGCTTAAATATTAAGATTTGATATTTTTCTTATTTATGTCTTGCAGATATGAAAAGGAGAGATTAAAGGAGAAAAAGATCTAGAAAATATCCAAAATATCAAGAAATCTCAAGAAGATATGATTACATGCAAAACAAATCCAAAAGATATCAAAAATATCAAAAAAAGAAGATTTTTAGCATCAAGCCCAAGTCCACTACAACAACTATAAAAAGGGAATCAAGCCAAGCAGAAAAGAACACACAATAACCCCCTCTCCTAGGGGTTTCATTTACTCCCTCTCTTTCTTTCACCCCCTTCTCATTGTAAAGCCTTCAATGGCCATGAGTGGCTAAGCCTGTTGTTAGGGTCTGGCAGGCCTAAAAGCCAAGCGATGTATGATGTACTCACTATTTATTAATGCAAAGGTGTTTTCTATTCTATTATCTTTTCTGTTTTTATCTTGCATTATTCATCTTTATATTCTGTTAGGGGTTAGACGCTCGGGAGAGGATAACTTCTAGATAAGATTTAAATAAGGTATACATGCATTGGTTGTAGGGGTTAGACACTCGGAAGAGGGTAACTTCTAATAGAACAAAAAGAAAGGATTTCATAAGAAAGTATTGCTAGGAATAGAATGATTATTTTATGCCCATGCATTCTTGCAAACATCTCGAATTCATACTTCATGCATTTTATTTGTTGAGTCTTTGCAAAGGAATTTGGAAGATAGATAAATAAAATAAGTTTGTCATCCTGAGGAATCAGGGACAAGTAATTGAACAGATGTGGGTAGAACAGAGTCACCTAAATTGATAAAGAAAAATCATAAATTCATACATCCTAGGCAAACAAGGCAAGGCAAACAAGGCAGGCCAGGTCTCAACCTTATCATATTCTGATTTTATCTTCTATTTTTATCTTTTACTTTTCTTATCTTATTTTTTTTATCTTTTATTTTCTCTTATCTTTATCATATCTTAATTTAAATATTTTATCTTCTATATTTATTTTTAAATCTTTTATCCTTTCTTTTAAATCTTTATCTTATCTACTATATTTTCTTATCTTTATTTTAAATTCTTTATCTATTGCTTTAGATTGGGTTTGCATTAATCTAAGTACAAACAAAGTCCATGTGGATTCGACACTCGGACTTCCGAGTACTTTACTACTTGTGATAAATTTGGTACACTTGCCAACGAGTTAACAAAGACCTAGTTTTTGGGTTGAGTTAAGGTCAAACTCACATTCTAAGATGGTATCAAAGCCTATCCTAGATACATCAAAAGGGTCACTCAACATATTATCCTCGCACCAAGCCCAAAAGTGTTGAGCGTGAGGTGTATTGGGAAAAACCCAAGTTCCACATCGGCTAAAGATAATGCCAAGATAGAATATATAAGTGGTGGACAACCCTCGTTGAGTTAGGCCCAAACCACATTCTAAGACATGCCAAACTCTAAAGTAACAAAACAAAACACTGTTATGAAAATAAAATTTAATAAAAAGTTGCCCTGCCAAGTAAACACCTTACTTTGATAGCCAATTAGAGACATAAAACATAGTTCACCAATTTTATGAAGAAGCAAGAGAAAAGATTACAAGAAAGATCAAGACGATACTTTTACAGTGTTAGTGTCTTGGAAACCGATTCACTCTAGCTTAAAAAAAAAATGAACAAAACCTCCACCATGAACTATCTCTAAGCTAACTGTTATTCATGCCTGTGTCTCGACCTGCTGTGGTGCATCACTTGCAATTAGATGCAACTGTGGTAGGGGACTTTGGGTGGACTATGGCAGCTTGAAAGAAGGGGCAAAGGGTATCCATAATTGTAATTATATTGTACAGTCTTTAAGGATGTATATAAGAGTGAAATCTAAGATAAATGGAACATCAATGATACACAGTTACTCACCATTAGATATATTAATATTATAAAGGGCTGACAATGACAATGTATCCAACAAGAGATTTTCTTCAATACTAGTTTTAAAGTAGCGTGGATTGGATGCAGTGTCTTTTTTTAATCTGTTACTCCTTGGTCTCCAAAGGACATAGGATTGCATGGGTAAAATGAGGTTTAGGAAAGGGTATCGATATTAAACAATGATAATTTCTTATAATATCATGACTCATGAGAAAAGTTAGCAACATACTCTTTCTATCACCCTATTATTGGCTTAAATTTGTTGGAAATAAAAAAATTGTACCCTGCTCTATCCAGTTAAAAAAAAGTCAAAACTAAACTCTAGAGCATTAAATATGAAGTGTCATAAAGTAGCAACACTAAAGACCAGGGTCCAGGAATTAGCAACCTATTAGCTAAAGCAGTATACCTTTGATCAAATGAAGAATCAAAAGATTACCGCTAACTAGTAGTCAAAAACTAAATGAAATTCAAAACTGCAAGGTGAACTTGGCCACAAACTGGACTTTCTGTAAAGTAGGTGGTGGTGGTGGTGACAAGGAACAAGAGCAGTAATGACTTACCCCATCAATTGCCAGAGCAGAAGTATCAACACCCGAATAGAGTCCCATCATATATGGTGTAGGAGCATCAATATAATCTACTCCACTGAAAAACAGCAACGGAATGTATACATGCTTGATGAAAGCAAAACAAAAAGAAAAGACCCAGAAAAAGGGATTAGAAGTGAGTCAACAAAAGGAGTTGATATTCTAGAAATCAGCAAGAGAAGTTATTAAATATGATATTCCCAAATATAGCCACCACTATCCTGGGTAATATTTAAGTAAAAAAGAAATGGAGTACATAAATGTAGAAAAAACTAATGCCAAGTCTAAAAAGGATTTTCAAATCTCACCTGCCATCGGAATGGGTAGATTAAGTGACAAATGGCTTCTGATGCAAGAGTTAGAAGTGAATACCTGCCAAAATAAAATACACACTAAACAATCATTTTACAAACTGAGTTAATACAGTAAATGACAAATTACTAGACAAGTAAGATAAAAGAGGGAGAATTATAATCAACATCAACCTGTAATATTTACTACACAACATGACTAACCACTTTGGTAATTGGTCCTTAATACTAGTTTTCCCTAAAATAAATCATTCTAGGAATATTGATAAAGTACTCCAAGGTGTAAACAACAAAATGGATCAACATATCCTTTCTGACACTGTTCCAAAGAATTGATATACAGTGGAGTCCAAATGAATTCCAAACTTAAACTGTATTATCATTATGAAGGATAGGGCAGACACAGGTAAAAACTTGTAAAAATATATGGTAAAATTTGCTATCAGCTTCACAGTATCAACTGCTATCAACATGAAATTTATGGCAGTGTAGATGGAAGTCAAGGTACTGGATCATTGCCACTGGAGAGGTCAATGTTGACTAAAAAAGTAACAGGAAATTACTTCAATAGTCTTAAGAAGAAAAATACTTATTAGCTCGAAGCAAAATTCTTCTCTCAAGCAACACTGCTGTAAAAAGGCTCAATAAGTTGTCAACATCCAAGCACTGCACCAGAGGCTGAAATGATATCTGTTCCACAAAATTTAGGACAGTTGTCAGATAATGAAGCAGAAGCAAGCATCTAATAAACCCATGAAAAAAGATCTAGGAGACTGTACATCAGCATGGGGAAGCCAATCAATAGGTGGAGCCTCTACAGAAAGCAGACAACTCTCAATAGCAAACAGAACTCGCTCCTTTCCAGGAGTTGGCAAAGGCACACTAGATACCATATGTGCTATAACATCCCATAGAGGCTTGCTGAAATTATTGTAGAGCTGGGAACATTAAAAGCAATAGAAACACAATGCAATGCATTTTCACATTTAATCTAAAGAAAAACTTTTAGTCACATCCATGAAGTCAAACTATAACAAAAGTCACAGTTACATGTTGCTTTTAAAAGGGAGAGAATGATTAAACTGAGTTAGATGTTGATTTTTTAGAAAGGTGAAAATAACAATACTTTATAATCTACTGTATAGAACATACAGAGGCAGTTACAATGTCAACACTTGATCCTTAAGAAAGCAGCTGAAATTTTAGCCACTATGTATGGCACACTCACCTACTTCCATTTGGGGAAAAACACAGAGCAAATATTTCCTCTAGAGCACTTTTTAGTACGCGGAAACTTGGCAAGCGTGAAACCAGACAGATGCATTTGTCAGCATATGAATTTGCCTGAATCCGGTAGGCCTCTGCAATATCCTCACAAACTGGATCCCGGAAAGAAATGCAGCTGACATAAATTTTTGATCCATCACCCTCTGTATCAAATTTTTAAGTTAATATGGTATCAGAAAATAACACCCATACAGAGAGGTAAAAATGATGCAAGCAACCAAAATATACAAAGTAATTGAAATATCAACTTATTAGTTAAAAAATATGTTGAAAAATAAGTTGAGCTGATGAAAGCAACAACAGAAAAAGTGAAGTGTAAATGTGAAATGTTAAAATATTTTGCAGATTTGAAGGCCCAGAATTGCTCTTTTTCAAGATACTTGTGCTGTGTGTAGCAAGAGGTCAAAACTAGAGGCCAGTTCATTGCTACATTATAAGGTGGCTGCTTTCATTTGGAACAAGTATTCAGTGTGGAAATAAAATTAATATGAATAATATTTTATATGTATATATTATAAACACACATATATTTATTTATTTGATGTGACTAAATTGATATAAATAATATTTTTTAATTAATTTCACATTAATTTTATTTCTGCATAAAATAAATAAAGATATGCAAAATAATTATAATTTTAAATCAAGTAGAGTTGATGAGCTGAACCAAGCTATTCGTGAGCTTGAATCGAGTCGAATTCAAGCTGAAAATACAAGTTCATATCGAACTCAAGTCAAACTTCGAGCTGAGCTAATTCTTAACGAGTCCAGTCGAGCTGAACCAATCTCGGCTCATTTCCAGCCCTACTGCAGAGTCTCTTAGAGCACCCCACCACACCCTGAACTTTGTCCTCTATTTCTCACCGTCCCATCCACATTATATTTGACCCATCCTACAGGAGGTGGTTGCCATCCCACAGCTTGATCATGGACTATCAGGCTCTACATAAAAGAGAAATAAGAAGACCACTTTATCCCAAAGAAGCAGTAGCTCCAAGAGACTATCACTGAGAATTTCCTTACCCTCTCCCTAGCTGTACTTTACTACTATCATCTCCCATAAAATTTCCAGCATTAACAAGAGACTATCATTACATCACCATTTACTGCTGCACACATACATTGTAACATCTCCCTAATTAACAGAGCATCTTAACTAATATCTCTGTTAGGAACAGAGGGAGAAGGTGAGGGAAGGTTCCTTGAATTCGAGGACAAGGGAGCCTCCTTACTACACTAATTATCTTTACTCAAATTCATCTTTTCTGCTTTATTCATTTACTCATGTTTATATAGGGATAACAAGCTTCTCCTGACCGAATTGATTCTCCACTAACAACAGCTTCCATTTTCCACTAACACTACTAACAACCTATAATAGAATTTGGCATTATCCTGAAACATAACCACTGCTAGTGCTTCCTAGAGACACTACACAAAATCATTGAGATATGCAGGTCTGGTAGTGATCCTCTTGGGCCTTCCTTCATGGGCTTCTGCTATATCTACTTCTTCCTATCAATCTCTGTCCAGAGTATTAGAACAGCGCAGTATATGCGCAACCTCAAATCACATATTTATGCTTCACCGAGTAATTTAGCTAATTATCTCTGCAAGAAGCTTCAATAAACAATGTCTAACTTCCTAATACACTTCCACAAAAATGAAAACAACAACCGAAGAGATAATAACGGGCGTACGCAACGCAAGCATACCGGTCAAAACAATCGGATAGCTCCGCGGAAACGAGGCAGGATCATTGGAATCAAATCCTGAGGAATAAAATTCAACGCCGGCGGGTAGAACACACTGAAAGCAACAAGGACAAGCATCAGAT
Organism: Glycine soja; assembly: GCF_004193775.1. Classification (NCBI taxonomy): domain Eukaryota; kingdom Viridiplantae; phylum Streptophyta; class Magnoliopsida; order Fabales; family Fabaceae; genus Glycine; species Glycine soja. Next base: position 3,219,122 of record NC_041009.1, read on the forward strand.
CAATTCAGCAACGCAACAATAATAACACATTGGAAAGCGAAGGAAGAGATCTTTGTTGCTTACTGTGGAAAGCTGAGGCGGCGGAGAAGGGTAGAGAGTGTGATTGGGGGGAGGATACTGGTCGAGAAGAGAAGGAAGGTACAAGCAACCAGTGCCATGGTACCCTTTGTTTCCGTCCATGGTTCGAATCTCGGGTCCGATCCCGCACACCACGAAGTACTCGAAGATTCGAGACATTTCTTCTGGCGATGGCGAATCCAAGAGTTTTTATATCTGATTTCTTCCCCTTTCCCCTCTCCGAAACCCAAGAGAGAAGGGGTGGTGCTCCGAGATCTGGCTCCGATTGGTGAATTTGAATTTGAATTTGTTCGACTTGTAACTTGGATTTCTGGAATGAGGGAGTTTGTTTTGTTAGTTATGGTTTTTGTAGCCAAATGCAAACCGGGTGCTCAGGCGCTGAAAAATGAAAATGCATGCTTTTCTTCCAGTTCGGGAATTTATTAGGTAAACAAAGAAAAGAAAGCCAGAGAAATGAAAATTCTTAGTGTGCATTATGCAATGTACCCAGAAATAAAATAAACATTAAACTTCAATTCATAGTTAATGATTATGTTACTCAAACAAATTTTTCAGAAACTTTAAATATTCTCCTATTTATTTTTACTGAAGAGTTAAGATGAAAAACAAAATACCAACTTAATATTATTTTATTTCTTTAAAGAATTAATTTATCTTTATTATACAGAGAAAAAGGAAATAAAAAAAAAACTACACAGTATCAGTGTATGCGTATAGGAATAATTATAAAGTAGTTATTATAAAATTATTCCTTTTTTTTAGAAGTATTAGAACATGTATATTACTATTAAATAAAAAATAAACATGTAATTTCCTGAAGAAAAAAATCTTATTTATAAAACTTAATTAATTAATTCATCAATATTAAATAAAATGATTAATTTAACTAATAATAATAATAATATTTTAAGTTTATAATTTTTTCCAAAATTAATATTGTCATTAATACTTATCTCTATTTTGTTTATTAATATATTTTTTCTCTTCTTTTAATTAAGGATAATTCTAGTAAAAAATAATTAATATTAGAAATATAGATTAAGTCTTATAAAAAATAAACATCATTTCAAATTTTTGTCTAATAAGTAAGAATAGAAGAAGTATTTATTTGTGTATGAAAACTTTCATACTAATAATTATATTTTTTTTCTCGATTATAAGAAAAAAAAATATATTTCTTATTTATTAAGAAAAATAATAAAATTTATTAAATTGTGTGATTTCTAATTAAATAAATAAATATTTTTCCTAAATTGTTATTCAATGGAAAAAAAATCTATGATTTTATTATATAAAAGATATTTTTAAAAAACCTCATTTTCTAATACATATATAATTAAGATTTAGCTATATTTAAAACTAAAAATAAAAGATTTTTTTGTTAAGACGAGAGGAAGCAAGTGGTATAGCCAAAATGAAATAATAGAGAGAACTTTTTGGACTAATCACAATAATAATTTTATTGAATCATATAAAGTACTTAATTATAAGACAAACTCAATCTCATTTACAGACATAACAAACTCTCCTGGTGCTGATGAAGACTCGTGGTTAACAGAAGCAGAATCATACGATCCTTCAAGCTTCATAATATTGGTATTCTCCGCCATCTTCCTGCGTCCAAAACAGAGCAAAGATGGCCCGCCAGGCCCACCGGGCTTCCCGGTGATCGGAAACCTGCAAGCCTTGGCCCAGCAATACGGTCCCGTCATGTCCCTCCGCCTCGGACAGGTCCCACACGGGTAGTCTCCTCTTCAGAAAGAAGAAGGCGAGGTGATTGACCTTAGCGAGATGCTGCTCATCTTTGTGGAGGAAATTGTGTACAAGATGGTGTTGGGGTGTAGCAACTAGCAAGCATGACGAGTTTGATTTGAAGGGGTTGATTCAGAGTCGGATTAACCTTACTGGCTTCGACCTTTCGATCTTCAGGTAGATAATTAAATAACTCAACCACCTACACTTGCGTTGCAATCTTTTCAAACCAGTAAGTATATGATCATGATGACACAGTAGTAACTAGTAAGACAAATACCTTATGCAGTAAGTATATGATTACAAAATTGTCCCTTTGGAAAACATTACTCACTTTAATCTTCTTTTTCCCCACCAAAAAACTGTGGAAAAGGAAGCAGAAAAAGATTAAAATCAATGAATTTTTTTCTGGTTTGGAACTAAAGTGATGACCAGACTTTACTTATTTAATGGATAAATAATCAAATTCATATGTATGATAAGGTGGTGATAAATTAATATTTAAAAGATAAAAAATATAAATTTAATTTTTAAATATATAAAAAATATGATAAATTAATACTATTGTTAAATTTGTGAGATCTTATTGTTAATGAATTATAATACTGAAGCACCAATTTGATAATAACTTAAATTTTCTTACTAAGTTGCAAAATTTAACTAGGAAAATACACGTTTTTTTCTTCTGTTATTCATTTGTTGCAAAGTTTTTTTCACGTGCTTGGTTTGCTTTTTTTGTTTTTAAAAGGCTTCTTTCACATGCTTGGTAATCCCCTCAACTGGATAGAGATTAGATGCAGGACTTGAGCGAGTTGCTCTTCGCAAGGGAGCCGCTTCTGCTGATTTTTTAGCATGAAAATTCATTGTTATTTTCAATCTCTAGTAAGTAAATAAGTAATTTAACTTGTTATTAAGGCACTTGTAATAATATATTATTGTTGCACAAAATATATATGTTTGATCTCTAATTTCTTTTTTCATGTCAATGTGATATTTTTAAATTAAAGTATCTCATGTGTTAAGACTAATTATGTTTTTTATATAGGGATTATACTGATCATTTATTTGACATAGTATTCTTATGATTGTTATCCTTAATTTCATTATTTACATAATTTACTAATCCTCGTATCAATTTTTGCATTCATTATTCTTCTCGTATATGTTTATTATTATACTCCATTTAAACATTTCATTAAATTTATCATAAAATAATTATAATAATTAAAAAATTTAGTATATAATTTTAAATTTATTGTTCAAATCCAAAAATAAGAATGAGAGATATTTTTACAAGAAAAATTAATATAAAAAGACATAAAGATAAAATCAATATAGCTATTAAAAGATTAAAAAATATATATTAATTTTACTTTTTTTTATCCAAAACTCATTTATTTTTTTCACTAACCTTGTAATTTTAAAATATTTTTAAAAATTCACATAATCATTTTAAATCTTATAAATTTATAAAATCTTTTCAAATCTTTTATATTCTTTTGATATAAATCTATTAAAAATTAAATTATCATAAAAATTTGAAAAAAAATCTGATAAATTATAATATTTTTATATAATCTTTCAAATCCACAAATTTTTTGTTAAAATAGTTTTTTAAAATCTTAATCCTATATACCTCCTAAGTTAAATTTAAATTTTCTAAAGTTTTGCATCTAGTAGAAGTTTAAATCATCACAAATATTATCAATTATGTATTCCCTCAATTATTAACAAGACGTTATTGTTGACTAATTTATGCTTATTTAAAAATGATTAAATTTAAGTATTAGTATTAAATTTTTGTATAATTGTAATACTTTTAAAAAATTTCCTTAATAATATTAAAATTTTATTCATTTTTTCAATCTTCATATTAAAAAAATCAATAACATTTAATTATGTATTAAAATAAATAAGAATATTTAAATAAAAATGATTAATTCACAACATAATTGGCATGAAATCTTATAAAAATAGAGGAAGTACTTAACAGGGATTTTAAATCCTCGTAAAACCAACCCTGCTAAATACTGACTTTTTAGCCAATCGCCTTCTTTGGCATACTTCCGCATTGCTTTGCGAAAAATAAAATTAACAGGGTGGGTAACGTACCTTTTTATTTCTTTGCCACTTCACTTCTTACCAACCAAACGATATACAAATCCTAATATCACTTCATTTCTTTTTTTTTTTCTTATATCTCTTTTCTTTTCTGCTTATCCAAACATGTGAAGAGCATACATGTGGTTGTGTATAATGGTAGCTCTATTGAGTAGATATAAACTAACCTAATCAAAGTGTTGTATGGTAACAAGTAATAAATAATATATTTAAATATTTTAGGTGATGTGATATAATAGAAAAATATTCAATTTAAATTATTTTGATATTATCAATTGTTTTAAAAAGATAATGATTAAAAAATATAATTAAAAAAGAAAAATATATGTATATGTCTTCTTAGATTCCATGATAAAATAACAAAGTATATGGATTACAAATATGATATTTACAAATTCACATAATTGAAGTAATAGTATAAGACTTCATGCATTTATGTATGAAACAATAATTTATTTAATAATAAATTTTGTATTTAATATTTTTTGTGTGTAAATTTTTATTGGATCAAAAGTAATCACATATTACAAGCGAACTTAATATTTAACCCAGTAAATTAAAATTAGGAGACACTTATGATCTCTAATCCAAGACAAAAAAAAACATAATGTTTACATCATCATTTAACATTATAACTTGACAAGATAGACTAAAACAAAAAAAAAGGACTAAAATTATGAAATAAAAATAAAACAACCTATCTTTAGAGATCAAAAATTTATTATTTAAGTCTTATTTATATGTTCAAATATATATTTATTCTTGTAAATGTTTTAATTTTTTTTATCCCTATAAATAATTTTGTTTAATATGGACTCATAATTTATGATAAAATAATTTTGCTTCCTACTATTAACTTCATTGTATAAAGTGATGATACCTAATTCGAGAAAAGGGGGGAGCATGATCTTAGTATCATCTGGAAATTCAAATAACTTGTTGGCAATTGATTACAATAAACACTGGATAGGTCACCTCTTAACTTGAGAGCGTCCTAGTGTTTTTTTTTTATAAGTATCACCTCCTGTCGTTCCAACTCCCAAGCAAGCTAGATAGCCTGAACAAGGACAATCTCATGCACCATCATACCTTGAACTTTTGTAGGTCGCATTACAACCAATCCACATTCCACAAATTGATGGAAATGAAGTCAGCAACTTTCCAAAGTAATTATTTAGAATCAGCAATGCAGATTCTCATTTAGTAGCTCCGACTCTGCAAGATGGTGAAATCCATGTTTCAATCCTTAATTTCAAGTTGACGTAAGGAAGAAGACCACATATTTCAGTCCTTGAATTTGGAGCAGTTAAACAACCAATGAGATGCTACTGGTGCTTGTTGCTCAAGGGGGTCAACAAAGCTTGCTACTTCACTTAATTCCTCGAATGAATCCACCAGGTTTTGAAGCCTTGCTACAAATTCAATTAGAAGCGATGTAAATGTTGTTACAGATAGAGAACTAGCACTTTCGAAAGTTTTTGATTCGGCCTCGGCATTTGATTTATGGTAATAAATATGAGAAGGCCGAGAAATCTTTTTCCTGAACATGTTTTCAGAGGCATCGGTTGCAGGCACATCAGGGCTATTGCCTAGAGTTAAATTTCCTTCCCAGGTATTTGGAGCTTCAACTGTTCTGAGATCAAGAACTGCTTCACTGAGAGACTTGTACTCGAGAAATTTTCTTTCTTCGTCCATGTTAAAGAGGCCTTGTTGTTGAGAATCACTCTCCTCTTCTCTTGAGTGGTTTCCAATTTCCCAGCTCTCTGAATTGACAAGAAGGTAAGACTTTTTATCAATCTTCTGTTGCAATTCCTCTGCTGCCTCGTGCACTTCATACAGCAAGTCTCCACGACCTAGTTTCTCCATCTTTTTAACTTTGTTTCCAAGTTCACGCAACACTTTTGCTCCTTCAGAACCTACCCTCTGAAGCTCACTGCGGAAAACTAGTCTCTTCTCAGCTGGGGCCTATGTATCACCAAAAAGCAACTTCAGTACACACGTATAAATAATAGTAACTCAGGAAAACAGGCAAGAAAAAGTAGACAACAAACAATTTTGAAAATGAGAAATAGAAAGTCTTCTCTTTGTAACCTACAAAAATATCTATCTAACAATTGGAAACCTTCTCTATCTGGAGGTAAAACTAAAAACAAAATAATAAAGAGCTTTGTCAGATATCCTGAATGCATGATGAAAATTGAAAAGATCTACCTTCTCAACTACTTTTTTTTTTCTGTCTACAACACTAGAAAACCTTATTTAACAGACTGAACGAACTAATGTAATCATGGTAATAGATTAATACTATTTATCAAGTAATTATTATCGTTTACTATTTTTCAAAACTATTATTAATAGGTGAAATTATTTTTGGGAGGCCTAATTAACTATTGTCCTCATCCCAGAGCAGACCCTAAATTTGGTCACTAAACTTGGGAGGAACTCCATGTCAATTTCAAAGTTATAATGGCAGTAGAAATTCGGAAAGTCATTGAAAATGACTGTACATACATGTAGGAATTTAATAGAAAATGACTGTACATACATATAGGAATTTAATAGAAAATGAGTGTCAGAGACTAAAAATGTTAAAATGTATTTTAACCAAAATTGTAAAATGACATCTTCCCACTTAATACAGGCCACATCCTAATAAAAGAAAAGAAAAATGACTTTAGTAACTATTCAATACTCGTCATAATGAAAAACAAAAATTTCAGATGTTTTCTACCAACAACCATTTCAGAAATGTTCAGACAAGAAGCACCTGTATTTCAGAAAGTATGCATCCATGCATAGCCATGACCATAAATGCACAATGCCTTAGAGCCCCACTTAATTTCACATAATTCTTCCATGGATATTTAAGCATTTTGTAATGACCATGTGGTGGTTCCCAGACAGCAAATCCCATCTTCAATCACAAGCATATGACTATGAGTCAAAAATGATGATAAACATATACATATTTAAGAGCAAGAGAAAACTATATATAGTAGACAGTACCAATGAATCTTCTTTACTTGTAGATTCAACAGCTGATCTGTAGCCATTGTAAATTGGGTCATCAGCAGCTTGGTAAGTAAGAATTTTAGATGGCACCTTCTTATATTCAACACAATGAAGGTAGTGATTGACAACACCTGAGGGGGAGAGAAAAGCTCAACAGAGTTATCGTGTTGTGGAATATATATGTCTAACATCATATCTATCATAAAGTATTGTTTTTTATTCCATTATCTCACATTTATTGTTTGATTAAATAGTTAATCTGATAATGTTCTTTATTAAAATTAGTAATAACTTAAACTATTCTTGATCATAGAATTATTGTGAATAAAAAATTATTAATTTGAATAAATTAACATATATAAACGATGGACTTATCATATTATCTATTACTATTTTAATTTCAATCCCCTAATGTCTTGGAACACTCGTTAGATGAACATTGAATATAATTAAATACTCATAGAATTAATGATTAATCAAGAAAAAATTTATATATATTTTTAACCAATTTTAGCTTCATGATAAAATTAAGACCTTAATTAGGATAATTGAATGAATGGAAAAATGAACTTCATATATCATACATCAATTAAATATTGCGTATTAACTTATTAGAGTTTAACAATAACAATATACTCTATAGTTAACTTAAAGTAGTAAATAATGAAAGTAAATATTACATTATTACTTTACTGGTTCTTGAAAGTAAAAAATATTATTCTATTTTATTTGAATATTAAAGAATATTGTTAAACACTTATCTTGATTAGTAAATTAATTTTGATTAATTTATTATCAAATTAGTATTAAACCTATGAGATGACATGAAAACAAGTGTTTTAATCTCTACTTCAAAATTTATTTTATTATTTGATAATTAAATTAAAAAATTTAATTGAATCAAATAAATATTTTCTTAAAGTAAAATATTGTTATACTTTTTGCTAGTATAAAAAATATAAATAATATAAATAAAAAATAAATCAAAGTAAATTGAGATTGGCACGTACAGGGGTACCTCACGTTGGATGGGTGCAAGTTTTATAACTCTTTCCAAGAGATAATTGTTGGCAATAGAAAACAAAAAAAGTAGCCAATTGTTTTCAAATACTTTTGAACATAGGATAATGTGGAAAGTGTTGGAATTAGATGAAGATATAACCAAATCATTTTTTCTACTAGAGTAGTTTAATGGTTCCTATTTGATGGGAATAGTGATGCTTAATACACTGTATAAAAGCGCATTCTACTGGACACATTTTTTTTTTTTTTTGCTGAATCTCTACTAGACACATTGAACACACACTAGTGTCACTCTTTTTTCTTATTTTATCTGCTCAACCCAAATATTCACAAAAGGGTTGTTTTGTTTTATTTTAGTTTAGTTTCACTCATGCATAGAGTTGATAATTAAAGTTGATCTCAATATGATTATGTATAGAATTTTAACATAATCAAAGAAAAATTTGATGCTTTAAAAACTTATATCCGGATTCATAATTTTTAAGTTTCCCTAATTTTAATTGTTGTAGTATGTTTTAAGCACAAAATAAATCCTTTTATAATGCTACATGTGTCCTGAACACTATAATTATTGTATACAACCTAGGAAACATGTTTGAGAAGCAACAAACTAAATGAAACTAACTAGAAGTGAAATGTGATGATGATGAAGAAAATCATGTAGAATACCTTCCAAAGATGTTGCAACACCCATGAAATTTTTGGTGACAAGATTATGCAGATCCTCACCAGCCCAGATAGGGTATATGCAGATATTGACTCCCAAAGATACAGCAGCACCAAGTGCAATGAGAACAAATCTATTTATAGCTATATCAACAAATTCCCCTGTCTGATACCCGGATACAGAGATGAAACAATACGTGATCAAGAACATGCGAAACCCGTATTCATAAGGCTTAAAAGTAGGGTATAGTTTTGTATAGGTGGCACAAAATCCTACCAATCACAACATTAGTCAGAACCAAGAAACACAAACGTGTGGATTTTTGATAAAACAAGATATGAAAAGGAAAGTGAGTGTGAAAGCGGACCTACAATGAAGGTACACATAATGATTATAAGTTCCTCCCATTTTCCACCCAATGTTGATAACTCTGCCATCCCCAGAGCAAGTCCTCCAGCCAACAAGGTCCCCATTCCACCGTTTACTCCTTTGCTCAGAGTTGCCCCTGATTGAATCAGTGCATTCTAATTTAATTCACCATGAATTCAAATGATAGACACATTAGATACAATGGAAAACATTGAAAAGGATTTGAAGCTTAGAACAGGATCAAATTCCCGACCATGAAAAAAAAATTCGTGACAGAATAAAAATGTAATTACAATGGCATAAATGAAAATGTCTGATTACAAAAACAGTTCAACATCACATTTCTAGCACGACCCTAAAGCTTAAAGAACGAAAAACACATACCTATTGAAATAAAGTGCTCCAACACGGAAAAATAAAATAAAATAATAACAAACAAATGAAAAGAAAAGTAATGTATTTTAGTTAGTACTATAGTTATAATTATATACCTATGTTGAATTCAAAGACTACGACAACAGTTAGAATGGCCCAGACGCAGTAGCTGCTCAAATCCGCGAAGGGTTCTTTGAGGAAAATCAAAAGAGAAAGAATGGTCAAAGCAAGGCCCAATTTTGCAGAGAAGATAATCTTCCTTGGATCAGAACGACCCATTTCCAATGCCTTCTCAGCGACGCGCTTAAACGTGTTCCACCACGATTGCTCTTCCTCTTGTTGCATCATGCCAATTCCTATTCCTATCTCTGAATAACTACTACTACTCTTCGCCGCCGAGAGAAGCTTCTCCTTCTCCTTCTTCTCCGCCAAACCGTGACGGAACGACCCTGTTTTCGCCAATTTCGGAGCCATTTTCCTTTTCTCCTAACCAAACAAAACGCTTTGAATGGAAATTAAGATTCTTGATATGATGCTATTATTTCGGTTTAAGAGTTCGCAGTTGGCATGTGTTCAGTAGACAAACGATGTAGTGCGTTAATTCCATCCGCATAAAATGCTTTTGTCATAGAATTATTATATTATCGTGTCCTGTTTCTTTTGAAAATTTAATTTCTATTGCACCAAATTATTGAAAATTTTAAGCGAATCTAGTATAGTAGTATGAATAATTCTTAATCCTTTTATCATTTCTTTCTATAAATCCTCCTATTACATTTTATGATTAATTTTAAATATATTTTATAATTTTAACACAATAAATACTTTTACTTTTTAATTAATACTCGCCATAAAAATAATAAAAGAATATAGTAGGAGATTTAGCATTACTCTATTACTAGTATTTACGTTTTCATTTGTATGCGTTGGGAGCAAAAACGGATAAGGATACGAGTTGGAAGACTGATATGATATGACATCATGGTGACAAAATAGAGACCAGAATCGGATGTTTTGCTTGACACGACATAGGATGAACAACAATTGCATTTTATCTGGAAAATGAGCTACTATTTTTTTTCTTTTTTTTCCCCATAAGAGGATAACTATTGAGTTAAGGGATTGGATATTTATATTCATTTAGGTTAAATTTTTTTATGGTACAGGCTTTTAAATTTAAAGACTTTACAGAATGTTATATTTTTATTTTCTTATAAAAGTTTTGAATACTTATATTGTAAATCAAATGAATTTTTTTAAGATCTTACCAGTTTCATTTTAAATAACTTGAATTACTTATCATATAGTTGTATATCATATTTTATATAATTTACTTTATTTGTAATACATTAAAATAAGACTTAAATAAATTTTTGGTTTCAATCAAATAAGGAGACATTTAGTCCTTTTAAAATATTTTTATTTTGATTTTAGTCTTTGACTACATTTGACCGAACATTTTAGATGATTTTTAATTTTTCTATTAGTTAAAAAATTTGTTTGATTATTTCACAAATAAATTTTTTTAATAATTTTTAACGTTTTTTAAAATGTTAATTTTAATTTTTTATATTTTCTTCTAATTTTATCTTCAAAATATTTATTTGTTTTTCTTGTAATATTTTTTAAATAAATCATTATTTTATTTTATTTTATTATTTTATACTTTTTAACTATTTGAATAGTTAGTTTTACAACAACACTTATAATTTATATCTTAAATAATTATAAAGCAATGTTAGTTACTCATTGACTTTCCACATGTCAAAAGGTCATAATTATCACATATAGTATTTTTTTATTAAATAATTTTTTAAATCTTTATCTCTTAGTAAAAATTGATGACATCAAATTAATGAAAAATTTAAAAACATAATTTACCAAAATAAAATTGCATATGATAATCTTATGTGAAAAATGTTGGTGATTGGGACTGTATATGAGTAAGAGTTAATCAATAAAACATTTAAGCATTTTTTGTCATAAAAGTTAATAATTCAACTTATAAAATTTTCACTCTTCTCAAATACCTTGTATTTGATAATCCAAAGGATTTTATATACTGGTGTGAAATCTCATTATATTTGTACGAGCAAATTTATTTAGTAGAAAATTTTGTGTTTGATTGTCACTATATACAAAAATTTCTTTAATCAATGACAGTCACGCATTTGTGAAATTAATTTTTATTTTGGAATAAAAAAATCTCATATTTCATCATAAAAAAATACCGAATATTTAAGACGTTTCTATTTTGCAACACAGTGCCAGATTTTAGCATAAATTTAAAGGACCAAATTTGACCAAAATCAGGGCAGCCCGCAATGGGTTTGCTTAGCCCATTTTGCTGCCACTACATGCAACACCGTTCTAGATTACTTACACACTTGAGCTAGCTAAGACTACTACACATACAAGATGATGGTGGACTGAGGAAACATTTTCTAACATTTTTTTATATTTTAAATTAAAACACTTGTTTTTTTAGAAACAATTTGATTTCGCTAAAAAAATAAACATTTTGATTTTTTTTTTTTGAGTAATTAAACACGGCTTAAACCGTAGTAGCTTTGCATCGTCATCACCGACGATACCAACTCCAATGAGTTGTCGTGACCTCCACATACAATACAATACAACGTATGCAATTTGCCTTAAATTCCTAACTTTCCGAGGCATGCAAGTGAGATGCAACTTACTTATCTTCTTTATTTTGTTATATATATATATAACTTTTTCAATTATTATATCATTTTTATAATCTGATATAAAATGTGATTTATATTGATCTAATGATAAATTATATTTACATATTATTATAATTGTTTATGTTAAATTTTATCAAAATTAAATAATAAAAAGAAGATAATCAAATAATTTATATTTTAATATATTTTTAAAATTTTATATTATATTAATTTTAATTTATATAAATAAAATGATAAATGATTTTAAATTATTATGAAATTTTACATATATAAAATATAAACTTTCAATTTAACCCTGAGTTTTAAGAAAATTATTGAATTTTGAAAGTTATAGTGCTATATATATATATTCTTAAAGTAAAAGAAAAACGAGATAGGAATCGAAAAACGGCCAGATAATCTAAATTATAAGTGCACCCACTCCAACATTATATTAAAGAACTCCATCCCCACAACATACAGGTATTGAATAGAAAACCCAAAAAACTGATTTCTCATGCTTTAACTCAATTTAATAAAGAAAAATGATAAAAACTATTGTTGACACTTCCTGTTCGTGTTTGTGTACGTAATTCAACTATTGACAAATGACAATTGAACCTTAAGTCTAAAGCCTATAAGCTAAAGATTCTCATAATTTCTCTTCCATGGGTTTGGTTTTACCCCTCATGATTTTTGTACTTATATTTTCCTCCCTTTTGGTATAATATTTCTCGGTTTATTGCTTAGAATCTTGGGCGTTACGGGTGTCAACTTAGTTGAGATTATTAGGATTTAAGGGAGGCTAGCAAACCTTGGTTTAAAAAAAGAAAAAAGAGTCAAAAGATTAAAACTTAATAAAATCCCAAACATATGGACAACTAACATAATACTTTTGTCACTTGATTTACCGTAATTAACACCTTAATTACAACCGCAATATCACGGTTATAGATACTTTCAGAACTACATCGCAATTGCAATAAGCTGCATGTGTATGTAATGTAATCGCAAGTAACTTGACCAACAACAATTTATGAGGCGATGAGGCTATTTCTGTGTCTTTTTATCTTGCCATATGTGTTCCAATTTCGTTATGGGTGGTCACTGTTGGTTTTTGGTCCTTTTTCTCATAATTGTTCGCGCTTAATTGAGTGTTTTTGTGTATCCATTATCTCAATCTGCAGTTATATCTTAATTGCGACATCCTGTGGGTATTAACTTGCCACGCACAGCATTTATTTAGAGGCTTGCATGGAATGGATGATCAATTTAGTCAAACCTAGTCATTCTTGACAACCATTTATTTAGAGTACTCTCTTTACTATTATGTAACAAGTAACAACCATTGTAGTCAATATTATTACTACCAAAGATATGTTAATCAATAACTGTAAAACCTTACAGAAAAAGAAGGGGAAAAAAAAAGATGGCTGGAGGAGGCTGGTACAGAAACGGAATTGTTTCAGAACCAATACAGTATGAACGGTAAAGGAAAAGTGGATTTTGTTAAAGCAAAAAGGTAACTTTGAGAACCAAAAAAAGTTTAAAGTCAGCTGGATAACAATACAAGGATTATCCTTTTATTTGAAGAATTGGATTCTACTTGTAATAAGATAAGCTGGGCTCCCAGTAAAGTATACTTGGCTTCTTATTCCACTTTATGTATATGCCACGTACAAAGAGAATACTTTGTTTTTGGAAAAAGCATTACACATGTGACATGTCACATTCTTACTTGAATCTTCTCATGTATAAATCTCTTCCATCCAAACCATATATGTCTTCCTTTTTTTATCTTCCCATAATTACTCGGCTCTTTGATCGTGCATTAGTATTTATGTCTTTATTTTTGTGGTCCATTCTCCATTGAGACATCCAACCGCATTAGTTGTTTTTCTTTTCATAGCATGAAAATGATTTATCTTTTTTTGGGAATGGGGAATCCGAAAGCAAAACTATTCCTCTTTCTCCAAAGTCATCCCAGAGACTGAAGTATGTAAAACTCTAGCTTAACAGCAGAAAATTATAATAACAAAATCGACATAGACGTACGCAAGGAAATGTTTAGTTAATTAACATAGTCCAACTAATGGCAGACATCCAGGCCCATTAGTGGGATGGGTCAGCCCATTCTTTAGCAATATTTGTGACACATAAAATGAAAAATAAAATAAATAATAATGTATACACTGACTGTCATCTTAACGATTGTAATATTTTTTTTTTTATTGATTAACAGTATAAAAAAATTTACACTCAGGCTACATTCAAATTAAACTCGAAAACACAACAGTTCTTCTTGAACTTAGCCTCACATTTTACAGTTTTTTAAAAATAGGTTAAACACATAGTTTAGTTCCTATGTGTTGTGGATTCTTAATTTGGTTTCTATATGTAAAAATTTGTTATATTACGTATAAACATTATCGATTTGATCTTTCACTTTAAGACATTGTTTTCATGCTATTATTTTCATTCCCATACAAGGGAGTTCTTAATTTAATCCTCATATTTAACATATTTTTAATTTGATTTTTATAAGAACTAAGAATGTGCTAAATGTATAACTAAATTAAAAATATGCTACTTGTATAGAGGTCTAAGAATGTATTACACATATAACGATCAAATTAAGAATGAATAAAGGGCGTCATAATAGCATGGATTAAATAGATAATGTTTTCATATATAAAGACACGTTTAATCAATTTTGATATATGAGGACCAAATTGTGCATAATACATTTAACCTTTAAAATATAAGTAACAATAAAAATATGGTTAAGTGACAATACTCACTGTATATATTCTGTGTGTATTTCAATTTAAATTGAAAAAATTGATTCAAAATAGAAAATTAATTTTAAATATATTTTCACAGAGGTGATTTTATTTTACGTTAGAATTTTTTTATAATTGATTTTAGTCTTAGAAATTATATAAATTGCTTTAATTCATAATAAATTAAATTAAGTTAAATTTAAGTTTTGATACTGAATTTTATTTTTAACTTAATTTTAAACATAAATAAAATGAGTTCAAAGTCAATTTAAACTAAAATTAATTTTACAAAATCAGTTTTATGAACACTCTACTTCCTCTCTATTTACTCTGTTTCTTAAATCCATAAAAAATTACCCAAATATAAAAAAATAATTTCACGGTACTACCTCGTTTTTCTCACCGTTCGTTTGCGTTTCCTGCGTTTGGCTTAAAACATACTAGTATTTCAACAAATTTATGAAAGAAACTGACACGGATGTAATTATTCCAATCCAAACAAACGAAAGAGAAACACAAACAAGAATGAAAACCTGGGTTCAAATAGATCATACTCCAGTTTTACCAAGGATTTTAATTTTAACGATTCCCAGATTCACATTTAAACAACATTTTTGCTAAAGAGGTTAAAGAACATGTTTTCAGTCAAGGCCAACCGAAACAACAAATTTTCAGAATCTTAGAATAACTTCACATCTAACCCACCTACGTTATCTGTGGCTCTTTATACACCTTCATTAGCCAAAACGTTAATTAATTAATTAATTAATTAATCTTCCCAACCAACTACAAAGCCTGCAACGACTCCGACCGCCACAAAATATCGGCACCGGGTTCCGCATAGTCAAACAACCCATCTATCGTCACATAACCACCACCGTTATCTCCCACATCATACCCCACAAACCCAAAACCTTCGTAGCTACGAATATCATCTTCAAACCCCAAAAACCCAGTCAGATCCATTCCTTCTGGTCCAACACGATCCGAATCAACTGTTTCGGGTTTCAACACATCCTCGCTTGGCGCCACCGTCGGCGGCAACCCTAGCTCGTCGTCGGATGCTTCCAATAAGTACCCTAGGTTCGGCTTAAACACATCTGCCTCGGATGCTAGGTTCGGGTTCGGAACCGGAGAAAGTATTTCTTCTTCGAAACTCTTAATAACAGAGTCAAGCACGGTGGGTTCACGCTCCGCCACATTCTCCGCGTCATTCAGCATGTTGAGAAGAACCGGGTCGAGCCGCGCGAGTTCAAACTCGTCCGAGTCAACTCGGAGAGACTCGGACAAGTTAGACTCGGCTCGGGGATGCTTTAACGAGTCGGGCGAGTTGAGGACCGAGTCCGACTCGTCGCGAACTCGCTTTCGCTGGTCGGTTTGGCCGAATTTGGATTCCTCCATTTTTTATTTTTTATTTTTTTGGGAAAGGGTTTTGTGTTGTGTTGTGCTGTGCTGAAAGGAGTGTAGAGAGAGAAAACGAGAAATAAAGAGTGGAGGGAGAAATAAAGGGTGGAGGGTATATATAGTGGTGTAGATAGGCCTTTAATTTAATTCATTAACGGCAGCAGATAGAAAAAGGCGGGTGCGTAGCAGAAAAAGCCGCATTCTACTCTATTTTTCCTTTTTTTCATTTATTTTCCCCCAATCTATCTGCATAAATAAATAAATACAATTAAAAAAGTTTGTTAATTTGGCGTTGGTCATTATTGCGGGTCCAAGGGGAGGATATTTTTTTGTTTCATTTATGGCCGTTTAACTATATTTGAATTGAGTGTGAAATCCGTGGGTGCGGGCCCACCGACATCGGGAGAATCATGTGGTTATCTTTTGGAATTTGGAGTGGTCACTGGTCTTGGGCTACCCCACCGGTGGAGGAGCGCTGTTGTTGGATTCTGGATATTCCATTTTTTTTAGAAAAATTAGACCAAGGATTCTTTTTTAATTTTTGACATTTTCTTGTTGATTTTTCAACAGAGCAAGAAAACAAGTTTCTAAGCCTTCAAACTTACGTTGTTGCTGTTGATTTTGTTGCCGCCAATTGTCTGGCGTTCCTCTTGAGTCTCGTCATGTTGGCGTTTTATCCCTTTTGATTTTCTCTGCTTTGACTAATATTTTCTAAACTCTTTCTTCTCATTCTCATCTTCTCCTAAACCCCAAACCGGACCCAGATACATTTCACGAAAAGAATAATATGAAGTTTATCTATTTTTAAAAAAATAAGCAGTTGAAGAATAACAAACAGAACAATATTTTTTACGCAATTTTTTTTTATTCTTTTAACAAGTGTTAATACTTTAGTCAATAGAGTGATATAGATAGTGCAAATGGTTTTTTCCATGCAATTACCAAGAATCAGTCTACAGTAACAAATATAAAACAATGTAATCATAATGTTTACTATCTCTGTCCTCTTTATAAGAAAAAAATACAATTTTTTAGTTATTTTTTATAAACAAATTTTGATTACTTTAATTTATTTAATGAGATTATATTTAAAATATTTTTCGTTTAATAAGAAAATTATGTTTAATATCAAATTTTAATAAATGATAATTTAAAAATATATATTTTTAATTAAAAATTATATAATAATATAATTATTTATTTTTCTTAATAAATATAAAATCGCTTTATTTTGTATACGAAGTACTAGAGAACAGAGAGTACCTCTCTTTATTTTCTTTTCAAATCGTATTAAATAAACAAATAACCTATGTATATTGATTGTATAAAATAATAATTGGTAAAAAAATATAAAATAATTGTGTAGTATCATCAAAATAATTGTTTTTTTACTGCAACTAAATAACTACTTTAAATATTTAATTATTAGTTTACTGTGTAAAATTCTTATATTATTTATCTTATTTTTATTTGCTATCTCCTCTTTCTTTCGTATAACCTTATTTCTTTTTTGTGTGTGTTTTCTCTCTCCTTTTTCTCTTTCTTAGCCGCTTTCATTTTTTGTAATATACCTCTACCTTTCATTTTTTTCCTTTCTCGTTTAGGTAAAAAAAAAAACTTAAATTTAATGCATACGTACATGAATATTTATTACTTTCCAATTGAAAATGCCATCTTCACCATGCAAACGGACACATGGTCCATGATGATAGTTTCGAGAGAGATATAGGATGGTTTAGATGATTAAGGTGGAAAGAAAAAGGAAAAAAGATCGTTAATAAAAATTAATAATACTAATAATTAATATTTTTATAAAAAAAAATGATGATGCTAATAATAACATTAGTTATTTTAAACAATTATATAAATTTTCATTTATTATTTTTCCTTTATTTATGAAGATGTGTCAAATGTAAACACTCAAGATCATTAGAGAAAATAAAAATAAAACATATATTTTAATTAAATTAGAGTTTAAGAAATATAAAACTTACATAGAATCCACACTATTTTTTTTTTCTATTTTAATTTATTACCCCTCTATTTTTCATACCAAACAAAGCATAAATAGATAAACTTAACATCTATATCTTTTTATAAGTGGAGACATAAGATTTGTTTGGTGGTTGGGAAGGGAGACTTAAGGTGAAGGGATAAAAGGAGAGAAAAATTATATTTAATAAAGCTAACAAGGTTTAATTGTATTTTTATTTTTTTTCTAATAAATTTTACCAATAATAAATTAATTTGATGTATTTTATTTTAAATTTTTTAAAAATTGTAAATTTTACTCTCCTCCAATTTATTCCTAACATAATTATATTTTTTTACAAAATTTGCACCTATTTTTTATGTGATTTTTACATTTAATTGCTTATTTTTTTTAAAAAATATCCTTAATTTTTGTGGTTATTAATGAATAAATAATAAGAGATAAAATTCATAATTTTTAAAAATTTAAAAGTAAAATACACAAAATTAATTGACAGTAAATAAAATTTACAAAAAAATGAATAATTAAAAAATAAAAATATAATTAAGTCAACTAACAAATTAACATTTCCAAATGCAATAAAATACTCTACACTCTATCTCGTGAAGAAAATAATGAATAAAAAAATGGAATATATTTCTATAAGTTCTTTTATTTTATATTTTTAGAAATATATGTTGTTTTATTATTTCATGAAGAAAATATTGAATAAAAAATAAAATACTATATTTAATACATAGGTGCAGTGTGTACACTGCACTCTATTGCATTCACCAAACAAAACAGCTTTTATTGAAGTAGAAAAATCAGGTAACGTCAGGGCCACACTGGAATCCAAAATAGCTGTTTACGAGGCTGCCCTCTGTTTGTTACCGACGAACCTGTTCCTTGTTTAATTGTCTTGTCCCTCTCACATCTCTGGGCCGTAGAAAAATTAATAAAAAAATCTTGCTAACAGTATCCGAGGATATCTTTGGCTGGAAATGATTTTACATTTTTTTTAAATTCGAATTACTTTTTCCTATAGAAAAATAATTTTTTAATTTATCCTTTATGGTAATTGGATATCAGAAATAAAAAAAACCACTAAAAATAAATAGTAAAATTTATTCTAAAAAATATAACACGTTAACAAATAAGTACTCAAAAAATAAAAACAAATTTAATCACTAAATTTTGTACAAAAGTGCAATAGGTCATTCTACAAATAATTTAACAATAAATTAATTTCTAAATTTTATAACTTAATATTAAATTTTTGTTTTAAAATTATTAAATTGATTATTAAATATTATAATTTAATAAAAAAACAATCTCATAAATTTAACAATATGATTAATTTATCATCATTTTTACCTACAATATATTTTTCATGACCAATTTAACTATTAACTATTTATTCTTAAAACTAATAGGAGTAAGTTTGTGAAATTGAGTTAAAAGTAATTGTAATAAATAAAAATAAATATTAACATAAATATAAAAATAAAAGACCGATTTTCTTTTATAGAGCTACAATATTTTTTTTTGTTTGGTTTGATAAAAAGTGGAATGAAAAAAATAAAAAATTAAAATATATATATATATATATATATATATATATATATATATATATATGGGTTAGGATCTATTTATGTCAAGTATAAAATATTATACTTACACCCAAATTCTAGCCGTTAATTTATTTAATCTGACGGTTTACACTATTTCTGTTATAAAATCTAAAATTAGCTTTAGTAGTCACGTGCTTCTCGCTTCTTCCTGATTTAGCAGAAAACCCTTATCTCTAATTGAAATTCTTGGCAATTTAACACAGTATATCCCAGCTTATAACAGTATTGCTATTTGTACTCCATAACATGCTCAAAAACCTTCTCAATATATCCTGACCTTTGAAAATAAACTCATTCTTTATATACAAAACGTGAAAACAAACTCTTGAAAACGTATTCTTTGATCTTTGTTTTTTATTTTATTTTTTGTAGTTGCTTAATGATAAACAGAATTTAATTTGGTTGAAAAGGAATAATATTGGTCACCAATGGAGTGTGTGTGGTGTTCTGGAAACAACAAGGGATCAGAAGAAGTCGAAATGGAGAAGGAAGGGCCATGGACACATGTAGAGGCATAGAGATAGCGATCATTAGTTGTGGACAGCGGCAACATCTTTTAGGAAGAAGAGAAAAGCACATGACTAACTAAAGTTAATTTTAGATTTTATAATTGAAATGTCTAAACCCTCAGATTATTATGTTTAGGATTTGTCTGAATCTAATATGCAGGGGCTAATCAAAAGAGAATTGTTGAAGCTGGTGGTTTAACTTCCTTGCTAATGCTTCTTCGAAGAAACAGTTCGGAGACGGAGAGTAGCTGTTGGGACAATTGTGAATCTTACCAAGTTCAATTACAAAATCAATGAAATAAAATAAAAGGGTTGCATTTAAAGAATTCAACCATAAGATCGAAGAAAAGGTGTGGAAACTGGGTTTTTGTAATTCTGGAAGGGAGTGATTTGTGAAGTGAAGGATTCGAAGAAAGGGCACGTGAATTTTTTAGTAAGTTAATAAAAACCATAAGATCAAATTAAGATAGACAGATGAAAATTGGTGTTAAACTATATATATATATATATAATAACATAAATATTTTGAAATAGGTTATATATAGATAATATAAAATAATTTATTATTTATGATAAATTTATTTCTTATTATTAAAGTGTTCTGTATAGTTTTTTTTTGCCTTTTTGACATACAAATCTTCACTAAAAAATTCACATAAGTCATGTAACATAATTGTATACTGTTATTATTAAAGCAATCTGAATTGATTAGTGACTTATTGCTATTAAAAATGCATGTGAATCAATCAATATATTGTCCGGAATCTACGTAATAATCAAGCAATCATTAGTTACATCATTAATTAATATTGTTATTTTTATGTATAAATTTAGTTCCTTTTAATCAAATTATTTGATATTAAAAATAAATGTCAATCAATTTATATATTATCGGGAATCTTAGTAGTAAACAAGCACCCTTTTTTAAGTATCCATCTTCAATGCACGCTGATTGATTTACAAATTAAGTTATGAAGGAGTTGTTTGGTTAACGAACACTGCATAGTACGAGGCTTTTCACATTTAATAGAAAGAATTGAACAAAAATTTAAAACAGAAAAATTGAATGCAAAAAGTAAAAAGTAGTGAAATAGAACTAAAATAGAAAAATTATATTTAATAACACCAAAGCCTTTAAATTTTGTAAATTTCAAGATGAAATTACTTTAATAATTTATTAAAGTGTATAAATAAATATTATTAACTTAATTTAGATATAAATACGATTATTTTCATATTAAGGTTTGTTTTAAGAGATATAATTTAATTTAAACCATTTTATAATTATCCCAATAATACATAATAAGTGTATAAAGTTAAGAACTTGAATATTCATTACTAATGGTTAATTATTAATAAATTCAAATATTTATTTCAAGTTATATCACACTTTTAATTCTTAATATTTGTGATTTATAAATCCTAAGGGTAAAAGAAATGTACAAATATAAACCGGGAATAAAAAATGTATAAATCCATAGATTTTGATTTATAGATCCTCATTTTATTAAATTTGCAAATTTTTAACAGCAATGAAAAAATCCACCCGATAATTAAAAATATCATCAAACATCATAATTTAAAATAAAGAGCTGAACTTTTTGTGGCTTTCAAAGAAGAAAGAGTTTTTAAGATGAACGTCGTCAATTATAATTTTGAATATTAAGAAGAGATGTTTGGTCACAATGTACTACAAAATATAATACAATAGTAGAGGGGACCACTTTTGTCTATAATAACAGTGGAGTAACATGTTGCTAGAGGAGTAGGAATGTAGGATACGAATATTGTGAAAGCGAAAGAGATAACGTTCCCATCCCTCCAATTTGAACCGGTGAAAGGAGGGGGAATCTGATGTCAGATGAGGAATGGTCACATGCGGGTGCTATAATTGACATTGTCAGTTGGCTAAAGCAAAACCATCATCATCTTTCATATATTTTCATTTCACTTCAAATAAGAATCTTCTGGACTTTTGTCTTTTGATCTCACCATTTCCACAATCTTCTCTCATCATTTTTCTTCTTCTTAATTCTATTTATTTCTATCAATTTTTCTCCATCTCTCTTTTATTTTCAACATCACTACTATTTAAAATATGATAATTAATCCTTTTAGGTGGTAGATGCTAATTTACACTCAAAAGTACGATAAAATTATAGGTATAATAAATATCCTTTTTCAATATAAAACCGATGTTTAACATTTTTTTTATATTGATTATAAAAAATAATAAATTACTATTAGTTTTTTATAATTCTGTTAATATTTTTCATAAATAATTAGCGGGAATCAAATTCAAATGTAAAACGAAATCTTATATAAATTTCTATTCAAGCCTTTACCACTAAAATCTTATATAAATCTTGATGAGTTTCACATATTATCACTCTTACATATTGTATGGTTGTGTATTTAAAAAAGAAGGAAGCGAGAGATGAAGATAGTGGATTTGTCTTCTATAGTTTAGAAGAGTGGAAATGAAGGATAATGAAAATTAAAATTGTAAGACTCGCTAGGGGAAAAAAAAAAATAAACTCCTCATCAATCATGAAATGGGAGAGGAAGGGTGTCTCAAGTATTTTTGGGAGTTTTAGATATTTAAAAAAATGGATTACTTTTTAACACAAATAAAAAATAAACTAATATTAACAAAAAATTAATACATTGACAAGTTTATATTTTAATTATACGAAAGTTTGTTTTATAATACTTTTAATTTATTAATTTTCAGTCATTTTTTTATTTCCACTCATTTAAATAAGTAGATAAAAAATTTCTATTTATTTTTCTACTCACTTTTATCCATCAAAACAACACATTATTTTTCTTCCTTTTCTATTCCATTTCTCATCCCAACAAACATTAAAGTATCTGTACTGAGCTTTTCCTTTTGTCTATTTCACAAAAAAAAAAAAAAAACATAGAAATGAACAATGAAATATGAAAAAAAAAACAGTGGTCGTACTTGAATTATAACACCCTTACTCTTGGCTCAGTTGCATTATGTCTTCTACGGACCAAAAAAACAACAACCAAGTTTTATGTT
Organism: Glycine soja; assembly: GCF_004193775.1. NCBI lineage: Eukaryota > Viridiplantae > Streptophyta > Magnoliopsida > Fabales > Fabaceae > Glycine > Glycine soja. The sequence continues at coordinate 3,242,557 of NC_041009.1, forward strand.
GAATCTTGGTGTTTTTTAATAAATAAATGTTTTGTTGTATTTTATTTATTTCTGATAAACGCAAGTAGTTGCTTTCGTAATAAGCTAAATTAAATATTTACTCAATGCCTTGATTGAGAAGAAAATATGACTATCTTTACGCTAATAGTGAATGGAAATTAAATTAAAATAATAAGATAAAAAGTAAATTATAAAATATATATCAAATACTGTCATATATATACCAGATAAAAATCTAATGAAAATAATTTGAGAGTATAAACATTTTTTTATTATCACTCATCATAAATTGTTACATATGATCATAATGTTAATTTCTATAATAGTTGACTTAAAATCATATATAACTAATTAATAATATAATTTTGCAAGTAAAAAATATGTTAAATATAATTTTTAAAATAATTATTATAAAAAAATAATGATAAACTTAACAAATGATGTGTTTGTTTGATTATTTTTTATTATTATACAGGCTAACAAACTTATTATATAAGATAATTTATAATAAAATGATTTATACAATCAACATGTGATATAATTTAGAGTTAAATTAATTCCCTTCTATATGCTATATCAATTTAGAGTTAATTTCTATATACTGATATGTCAAAAAAATTATATGAATAACTAATAAAAAATTAATGTGATAGGTTATTTTTAAAGTGAATAAAATCATCATACTCGGAAAATTTATGATTTAACAATAGTAAAAAATATTAACCACATGCTTAAACAATAGTATAGTATTCCTTAGAGGAAAGTTAAAGATTAATGCCTCCAAATAATGTGATTTATTTTAAAGATTAATTTTTTTAATATATATTTTTCTATGTACATATACTTGAGTTCTGACCCATGTTTAAATAATAAAATTATTTGTTAATTACATTATATCATGTTAGATTTTTTTTATTTGTATGAAATAAAGATAATTATAATTCATTTATACTGTTGAACTAAATAAGGTAGATCCTCTTTTAGTTGGCAATACATACTTATTAAATTTTATTTAAAAATAGAATTGCATATATAAAAAAATATTTTAAAATGAGATATTATTTGTGAGTGTTTTGGGTATTTGATGAGAGGGAAACGGGTAACGCACACAAGGCATTGAGTGCAGTTGCGGTCGCGGTCAATAATGTGAAGGTGGGCCACCAATGAGCTTTCGCCTTTGCTTCAGATTTTAGATGGAATTTTCAATTTTTGCAATTGACGTTCAGCTCATCAGTGATGATTCATTTTAGGTTTAATTATTTATTTTGATGTTCAATTTAATTCTCTTATTATTGAAAATTTAATTAGATGTTCTAATTTTTAAAAATATTTTAATTAGGTCTTTTATTATAAAATTTCAATTAAATTCTTTATTTTTTTAAAAGCATGTTTTATTTAATTCCATCTTTCTTTCATTTGCTTCAAAAATTTTAAAAATAATATCAGATCTGATTTTAAATGTGAGCAAATTAAACCTATTTTAAAACTAAAATACGTAATTGAAACACTCTTTTTTCTACTGAACAGAACAATTAAAAATAATTTTAAAAAATAGAAAATCTAATTGAACATTTTTAATAATAAAAAATAAAATAAAATATACAAAATAAATTAGAAAAACAAAATAATAATTAAGTTTTTATTTTATTAGAAATATATGATCAACTCAATGATTAAAAAAAAGTGAAAACAAAAAGATGAAAGAAGTCACTGATTCCAATCTCCTTACTTACGTTTCTAACATAATTAACAAATTAATATTTGTTATAGAAAAAGAAAAGCCTTCGTTTTATTTCATTTGATTGGCACATGCGAAACGTGCCAAAACTAACCATGTAGATGTAGGTGGTACGATTATGGGTATTGGTGTTAGAGTTGCGGGCTTGTGCCCAACCACCAACCAAACTCCCTCAGCCACATGTACCACACCGCAATTAATATTCATTTTTTTTAATTTATTTCTACAGTTATCCTCCTTTCAAATTTTCAAAATTAATTTTATTTAAATTAATCATTAATAATAGAGCTAGCGAATATTTCAAGCTAATAACATAATAATAAAAGAAATGTTTAAATTTCACAATACTTCTAATACATCTGTTAAAAATTAGTCACCGAATAATTATTTTCTTAATTATTTAGCAAATTTTAAAATATTGTTTTAACTACAAAATAAATTGAGAAATTAAATAAAAATTAGGAGATTAACAAAAAAAATAATAATTTTGTGAAATTTATTTTAACTCTTTTTAATGGAAATTTATTTTAACTTTTAGGAAGAAAGATCGATCATAATTTTTTCATAAGCATTTATAAGAAAAAAGGTTCAATTAATATGCTGTTTCTCATACTTTTATAAAAATTTCCGTCTCTAAACTTTTTTCTAATTGGATCTTTGTTTATGAAAAAATAATAATAGATACCTAATCATATCTACAAATAATGAATTGATGTATTTGAAATATGTTATAAACACAACTGAATTAATTATAAGATATTTTTATAAAATTTCAACCTTTGGCAATTATGAGAGATATTTTACCGAATTTCAACCTCTGCGGTGGTGGGTGTACATCCAACTCTATGGGGGTAATTGTTTTTTTTTTTAAAGAAAGTACAAAATTATGAGATAAAAGAGAAAATACATTGATATGTATATATAAAAGACAGATATAATTGATAGAACATTACGAATTTTATAATTTTTTGTCTTCTATTTTGTAAAAACTTATAATATTTTTTTATGAAAATATTATGAACCGTTTTTTACTTCCACTAAACAAATTTTCTGAATCTGTTAGTATTTTGCTGTACAAAAAGTTAAAACTATCATAAAACTCTCAGAATTGATTCAGCTCTGTGTATAAGATTGTCCAAAAATACTAGTCCATTATCTATACCTTTAAATAGGTGTTTATAGTTAATTTTTGATAACGATAATTAGATAAAAGAATTTAATTGAAAAAAACAATTTAGGATTCAATTTAAAAACTTGAGACTTAATTAAAAGTTTGGTAAAAAAATATAAAGATCCGCATAATAATTAAAAAAAGCTTTTTTTATAAGTTAAAATTAATTTAAATATAAATTAAAATAAACTTTAAAGAAGTTAATATAAAATAATTTTTGCAAATTAACTTATGGATAAGTTAGTTCTAATTTACACGAAAATTTTATTTCAGTTTTTATAAAAAAAAAACATATTTTTTTTATCTAACCAGTATTATATGCGTATATAATATAATTTGACAAAATGAAAGATCGAAAGGAATTGAAAATGTCAAATAGATATTTAAATATTAAGATATGTCCATATATCAATGTTCTATACAAAACACCATTGTCTGTAATAATTTAATCTGAATTGACTTCAATCAGTGGGGCGTAATATATTCAGATAACGGTGGGATTAAACCATAATAATTAGAAAAATTAATATAAAACTCTGTAAAAAAATACTACTACTAATTAGGAGTAGTTTGCAGCAGTTGTTTTAAAAAGTATTCTGCTTTTTTTTTTCCATAAAGAAATACTAGTATTTCTCTTCAACTTTAGTTGCGGAATAAATGCTCGTGCATTTTGTTATAAACTTTATGGCTTCCCCGCACGCCTCTTGTAAATTTGACGGAACATCAACATACATATAAAATACTCACGGTGTGTTTGGTTGGAAAAAAAATAAAGAAGGACAAAAAATTAAAATTTGAATTGAAAAGAAAATGAAAGAAAAGAAAAATTTTAAATCTTTTTTAGAAGTATTTTTTTCTCTCCAATCAAACAAAATAAATGTTTCATCTGTGTTTGCTTTTCTCTCCAATTAAACACAGGGTTAGTTCTCACTTCTCAGCTCAACATATTGAACTAAAAAATAAATAAATAATGACGACGAAAAAGTTCCTATTGCTCTCCACACCACCAATGTGGAACCAACGCATGAATTTTACTTTGAAATATTCTTAAGAAAAGATATAATGGGGGAAAAGTTAAGGTATTCTTGCCAAGGATTAATTGCTAACCACTTCATTCGAATAAGTTTAAGTTCAGGGTATAATTAAACCTATATTCACAGAAAAAGAAGAAGTATAAGACAGGGTATGATTAATTGTGAATGCTTTAGTATTTCCTTTTATATATACTATTGAACAAATTTTCATTCACATTTTTTTTTTGACAGATTATTCATTCACATTCTAACAACTTAAATTATGTTCAAATGTCAATTCTTTTAACTTTAAATATTCTACTTTTGTATCGGTCAACAACCTTAAAATATAAACGAGTGAGCCAAAGGCCGCAACCTTGATTAATAGTTATAAATTGCCCCATAATGCTATCTACGTATTCTCTCCCATTATCTAAAACACGATCTAGTATGATTTTTGTTTTCAAATAACTGATTTTTTTACATATTATTCAAACTTTTCCAGTGTATTTGGTTAGAGGAAAATAAAAGGTAAAAAAGATGATAGAAAGTATTTAGCCAACAAAAATCAATTTGAATCTCATGTCAATATGAGAATTTTGGAGATGACAATCTCTATAAGTATTATATTGAATTTTAAGACTTATTCGGGTTTAATGAGATACTAAAATTTAACTCACATAAACTTTTTCATCAAAAAATAAAATAAAGAAAGGGAAGATATTTTCTTGGTTAAACTTTTGCCGACACTAATGGTAAAAAAATGATACTAAATGAGTTATGAGTGTTCGGTCACCAGATTTGACATTTTTTTCCTCCGTCTCAAAATAATAATTATTTTATATTATATATACAAATCAAAGAAAAGTAATAAATAAATGAAAAAATTATAATTTTATAAAACTAATTTTACATGATTATTAATTCTTTTAAAATTTTAAGTTTATTATTGATATATAAAAAATACAAGTGAAAAAATAATTAATATTATATTAAAAAAATTAAAATAATAATTATATTAAGACAATTTTTTTTACACGCCAATTTTAAAGTGACGGAAGACACAGTAGGTTTAGGCCGTTGGCTAAGCGGTAGCTGATGCAATTAGCGTGGGACGGTAGCCATCTCTATTCCCTAAAGAGAATGCTAATAATGGTCGATGCATTTTTTTTTAAGAGTGTAAGACCGACAACTCAATTCTATATAAAAAGGTAATTAAATTAGTTTGGACCGATGTTAAATGGTCATGCTAATTTTATTTTATTAAAAACTTATAAATTTATTGTGGGCTTGATCAATGCCAATGGCCAATGCAATATATATATATATATATATATATATATATATATTATATTAATTTAGCGTGAACTTAACTGATACATATGTCATGGTAATTATTAATTTAATCTCAACTATGCCAACACTAATAACTCATTTGCTATAAAAAAAACTCAATAACTCACGCTAAGTATTTTAAATTTTTTATGGAAAGTAATATTAATTTTAAAATTCACCAGAACCTTTACGTATTGACCCAAATATGTAATTATAACAATATACTAATATTCGAATAAAAATTAATAATTAATATTTGTCAATCCGAAAAAGTAAAAATATAATATCCAGGTGTAAGTAATGAAGAAAAAGAAAATGATAGTTAATTAAGATGATGATGTAGCTATAGAGGTGGAGAGAAACGAACAGTCCTCCAAATTGTCATCCTAATATGGTAGAGATGATATATTGAGACCAAGTAATTCTAGTAGAGATGATGTAGCTATAGTTGTTGTGTTGCTTGTACGAAAAACCTAGCTTCAAACATAACAAAGAGGACGACGTCAACGATCATATAGCCTTCACATTTTTAATAGAACTAGAAATTGACCAACTGTGTGATATTGACAGTTTGATGAGAAAAATAACGTGTGAGATTATTGATAGTATTGCCGTGCAGATGTGGTTTAATTTGAGTGTAACATTTGTGGCTGTTGGGAAAAGGATGTGAAACTGCAAATGACACCCAGCAGAGTCAGAGAGTTCAATGATTTTATTAATTTACGTTATTATATATAGCCAGAGGACGCCAATTTCACAAGGAAAAATGTTTTTATTTACACCTCTTTAAAGTATACATTTAATTAAATAAGATAAAAATAAAAAAGACAATCCTGATACGATATGGAAAGAAATAAACATTAAAAATAAAAAAGAAGATATAAGAAAAAATGGATCAGAATATTTGAATTAAGTTTATAAATAACAAAAGAATAAAAAAAAAATAGTTGTACACATTACTATTTCGTATAGTTACCCTGCCAAGTCAGAGACTCATAACATGCTTGGAAATAATGTAGAGCAGGATGTGACACGAATTTTTTGAAGCCACTAAACGTTTTTATAGGAAATAAAGAACAAAGAAATATAGGGAAAATTATCAAAGTAAAAGGAAATTATAATATAGAGTAGAAGAGATGCATTGGTTGAAAGGATAGAAATAAGAAAAAAAGTTAAGAATTTTTTGTCTACTTATTTAGATGAATAGAAGAGTAGTGAAAATTAATAATAAAATATGTAAAATTGATTTATGTTAATTTAAAAATTAAAATTAACTAAAAATAATAAATTTTTTACTATATGATTAATTCTTCAAATAAAATTATTATTATTTATTTTAAAATTATTATTTTATTCTTAAGAAAACTAGAGAAAAAAAAAATCTCCTGTTCCTTTCTATTTCGTTTTTTTTTTTTTGTGTGTGAGAGTATCACAGGAAAATTTTCATCCACGTTATCGCTCCCCTACTTTTTGTTTCTTTTTTTTCTTCTTCTTTACCTTATATGGGTAAAGGCTTAAATTAACAAAAATACAAATTTCAATATGATAAAGCTATTGAATATGAATGTAAATATACGAACAGTGAAATTATAACTAATATAAATATCAATTTTTATTTTTAAACATGAATGTCAATATAAATACTTTAATACCATAAGTATTGTTATAATCGCTTTTTATGAAGTATATTAAGTAGTCGAATATCTTGGAGGAAATCCTCAGTCATCATTGGGTAAAAGGATAGGTGTCTATATGTTTGTTCATTAATCCTCAGTTTTCTTAATTTTTCTTCATAAAAAAAAAATATAAAGACGATTTGAGTCCACAAAATTAACAATGTCGATTTAAAGTTGGCTTTAATATTTTGAAAAAAGAATAATTTTACATTTAAAACGTGTGAAATAATTAAAGAAACAAACCTACACACAAACCAAGGAAAAAGGAAAATGCCATCGACAATAATTGTACTTAAGCATAAATGAACAGATAAATATTACAACAAAATAAAAATGAATGAATCCCCTCTTCCTCTTTTAAGAACTGGCGGCTATTTGGAATTGGAAATCATTGACAAACGGAACAGAAAATTTCCCACTCTATTTGGTTGACGTCGTTTGTCCCTTCTTCATTGCGTTGCTGAATTTACGTGTTTAATTGCATTATCAAATCCTTGTTAGGGTGGCAAGTGGCAACACGGATTAGACTTATTAGCCAAATTATTTTATTTTTATTTTTAGGAAAATTCTTGATGTGTATTTTATTAGTGGGGTGTTATACGGATGAAAGAAAGATACAAATAAAAACAAAAAAGAGAAATTAATAGATATAATGAATGATGTGGTGAGAGATGAAAAAAAAATGATATAGACGAAAACTTAGATATATGAGAATAATAATCCTTATTTTTATGTACCATATATTGAAGTTTTCAACCTGTTAATTTGTTTACCTAGACCTTACTCACATAATTTGTTAAATAAAAAAGAAGAAGGTTGAGATGAGTATGGACAAATCCACCGGATAGCCTTTTTATTTTAAATTTATTAGTTGATAAATTTTTTGCATTAGAATTTTTTTAATGATTTTTTTATCATATTTTAATTTTTTATAGGCTCAGTAGAACAACCTATTGGACTATTTCATATATTTGTTGATATATTAATAGTAAATTATAAGAGTATATATATATAAAAAGTAAACTACTGATTTGTTTAAAAATAATAATAATATTAAAAGAAATAAAAATATTGTTCATAATATGTTAAAAAAAGTTATAAAAATAAATTATATGTAATTACCTGATATATATAAAATAATAAATACATTATTTAATGAAATTATGTGACTAAAAATATTTGATTGTCTTGATTTAAAATATTCTTTGTCACCTTAGTTTTTTCTGTCAGCTATGTTAGTAGTAAAATAATTATAGTTTATGTGATTGATTAAAAAAAAGCTACAGTTAATATCAAAGACTAAAAAACACACTAAAAATGACAGAGAAAAGTAATTTTTTTTATAATATTAAAATGAGATATAATTATATGAATACGAATTTAAAACATATTTAAGTATATAATAAATTATGATCAATATCATTCAATAATTAAAATTTTATTATTGTTTTAATAATTTATTAAAAATGATTTTTTTAGTTGACACGTAATTCATTATCCATATATGTGTAATTTAGTTGACACTATGGACTTTTGGGGTAAGATCTAGCTTCTAATCCTACAGAAGACATTATTAAAGAAAGATGATAAATTTTAAGTGTAATTAAGTAATCAAATTTCACATTAAAGATTAGTTTCATAATCAATTCAAGAGATTGAAACTTATGAAAAAATCTTGGTGTTCCACTAGGGAGTCCAATGTCCTTTAAAAAAAGTTGTTTTGATAATTTATGTACATGTTGATTAAAATTATATATTTATTTTCATATAATTTATTCTAAAATATTTTTAAAACAACTTTTAATTATAATTTAGGTTTTTTATTTAAAAAATGACTTTTTATGCACAATAATTAGATCTGTATATTTTGCCGTATATCAATCAGCAGGCCCAACTCAGTTAGTAGATCAAATATGACCGATTTAGCAGTTCAGATATGGGCCACATGGCTGATTAGCATTTAAATCCACAAAATGAAATCGAGTTCATATATATTAGACATGGGAATTCATGCATCTTTTTATTTGCTTTTGTACCGGATATTTTGTTTTTGTACAGAATAATATATACGCTTATAATTAGCATAATTAACTCGGTATATTTAAATGAATAATAAATATAGTATAGACAAAACAAAAATTGAACGGGATATCATGAAATGCCCTATTACAACATAGGTTAATGATAATTAATTAATTGGCACAAAAAGCATATTAGCCACCGGAACCCATGGTTATTTAGCGGTATAATCTAGTAGAGACTAAGTATCTGGTTACGATGACACAAAAAAGAAGTAACTTGCTACTATCCTAACTAAAACAATTAAATGTTTTGCTTGCGTAGTTGCGTGATCGTTTGTAGTTTTACTCTAATATATGGACGACTAAATTATATTGATTTAGCAAAAATATATGTTTTCTAAGTCTAGGCCCAAACAGAATCTCACACAGGCCCAAACAAAGCAGGGCCACCCGACACGACCGAATGTGTTCTATAAATATATGCATGTTTTAATTGATGCCACAAACTAAATGTTATGATTTCAATTTCGTAAGTTGTGTGTCCGTGTACATGCAAATATAGGTTGTGAATAAAAGAATCGCAGGTTTAAAATGAAAAAGTTAAAAGTGTTAATTAGAGTTGGAATTGAAACCAAAAAGCTTACAAGTTAAGAGCACGTTCCTTGTATTGTAATTAATTTAAATTAGTCTTAGCAGTTAGCTGTGATGGAAGAAGATGGAGGAGTTCATCGCCATGCATGCAAAATTTTTATTTTTTAATCACTCAAATTCTAGCTGATAAGTTAAAAAAATATTTTTTTATTAGGACTAAAAGAATAGGCTCATAATTTAAGGATTAAAAACACAACTAAATTTATTTTAAATTATTTTAATTTTTTTCTTAACAACGTTTTATCCTGAAAGTATAATACTTAAGTTTTCCAAATTAAGAAAATTTTAAATAAATTTATAAAATTTTCAGTTATTTAATCTAAATTCTGAAATTTAATCATATTGTCATTTTGGTTATCAAATATGTTAACATTATTTTTTAAGTTATCCATCTTTTTAAATTTTGAACCAATGTGTTTGACGAATTGTACTTTCATGGTCTTATCTGAAATTTTGGTAGAACTAACGTGACATCACTATTTGAAGGACTAAAGTTGTGGTTTATTTTATATTTTTCATTTAAGTTTTTTTAAAGATTATAAACTTGTTTTTTAGTTTTTATTTGAAATTGAGTTTTTTTAAACATCACATGTATACACGATCAGAGGTAGTAATTTACTAATTTCATTCTAGAAGAAAAAGAAATGAAAAGAGTTTATACTCGAAGGAGCAGGAGGAGGAGAGAATAATTTAGGAAAAATAAAAAAGAGAACGGTTGGGATATATAAGTAAAATAGGAGTTATTTATTTTAAACTAAAATATATTTTTTATCTTAAAAAAATATTGAAATATTCAAAATTTATCAATATATTTTTTTTATCTATTTCCGTATTGAAAAGTGAAATGTGTCAAATTTTGACTTTCCAATTTAAGTGTAGGGGTTGAATTTTTCAACTTTTCATATCGGTTAAAAGATCGATGTAAGAATTTCTCTCAAACAAATCTCACTTTCCGCTCAATAACATGGAATCCCTAAGCAAGCGGACTTGGGATTGTTCACGAATTTATGATTTGAGATTCTTACAATTGGCTTGAAAGGGCCAATGCCCACCCCTATTGAAAAAAAAGGGTCGTTCATTAATAATTGTTGCATGATGCTTGTGAATCTTGTACTTGTTGAAGCTATACATGGTTCAACACTTGATATTGGCTAAAGAATTTGATAAATCCAACCGAGATTCCAAAGATGAACCCATGCTCCAACTTGTGACATGTTGATCCTGATACAAAATATTGATAGTAGGAACTAGTAACTTTTGAAATCCAACAAATTGCTCCAATGGATAGTCCTTAGAAGGTGAAATCTAGTTACGAAACAAATTTATCCTTTTCCACAGGAACAATGTTTTGAAATGCTAAACACAAAGTTAAACATTATATAATTTCAAAACTACTGTGAACCATAACGAAACCCACCACGAACCCTTTGAACCACCCAAATCGCAATCACAAATCGACGCTCGTCACGAAACCCACCACAAACACCCTCGTTGGAAAACCCACTGCAAATATTGCTTCGGCTCGAAACCATCACAAAAACTAGACCTGGTTGAAAAGCTTGGATCTGGAACCTATCACAAAAACGAGATCTCCTTCATTGTCTGAACTCTCAAGCTGTCATTGCTCTTTGCTACAACCATGGGCTCCTTTGACCAAACCTTCACCACCAGAGGGAGGGGTTCATAGGGAGTGAGGAGACGAATTTGGAGCTGAACTGTCCATGCTCAAGAGAGTAAGAGATAGGATTAGTATTTGACACATGTTAGTGTTCAATTGAGTAATGGATTGACTTACGTGTACAATTAATAAACATATCAATTTTGGTATATTTGAACTTAGTTTTGCATCAAAATTTTGACATATTTTAATTTTATGGAAAAAAAAATAGATCAAAATTTTTATAGGAATAAATTTTAAATATTTTGATATTTATAATGATAAAATTATATTTAAACCTTTATTTTGTTTATAAAATATAACATGCATTTAAACTTAATAGTATTTTTAAATGTAGCATTTATTACGTGTGTGTATACATATAGAGATGTATCTATTTAATGTTGTCCATTTGGTATTTTTGTAAGCATTAAATAGAGTTATATATTTTATTTATTAAATATAACATACTACATTTGAACTTAATAATATATTTAAATATAGCATTTATCAAGTATCGTGCATAGTATTTATGAACTCATTGAATAGAATTATATATGACTATTCAGATGAATTCTTCACTTATTCCATGCTTATTTATAAGACTCTTTCAATAAATTTATGTTTATCTTTAAATATAGCATTTATTAAGTATTGTACATAATATTTATGAACTCATTAAATAGAGTTATATATGATTATTCACATGAATTCCTCACTTATTCCAAGTTTATTTATAAGATTCTTTTAATAAATTTGTTTTTTTAGAAAAATAATTATCACATTAAATTTGTTAATTATTTATACTATCATTTTTAAATTATTTTTTTATTCTATATTTATCTATTTATTTTTCATTAATGTTTGGAGAGAGAATAATAAAATAATAGTATATATGAAAAAAAATTAATATATCTAGACATTCAAAAATAGTTTTATAAAAAAAACAAACAAATTTTAGAAAATAATCTTATAATCGAGAACCATCATAATACTAATATAAAACATGCCCTTTTCTATACATGAATCTCTGGCTATCTTCACATGAATATTCTTTCTCTTTTTAAATATATCTATAAGAAACATATTTTTGTATGCATGGAGTTATTTATTTATTTTACTAAATATAATACACAATCAACTTTAATACTAAAATTTTTAAATATTATATCTTGAAAGACAATATGTTTATGAAATATATTTTATTAAATACATGACTTTTTAATCTCTATATATCTATATTCATCTATTGAGTTTAATAATAATTTACTTTTATTAAATAAATGTGATTATTAAACTTAATACATGAATATATATATATATATATATATATACCAAACTTTGAAATAGGAAATTTAAATGTATACTAGTATTCTTTAATGTATATAGTATTTTATCTATTAGTTTCTATTATATTTATTTTTAAACAAATTATTATAAAATATTTGTATATAAAATAATATGTGTAAAATTCTTATTTTTTAGACTTAAATACATTTTTTATTTATGTAATTTACCGTTTTTTTTCATTTTCGTCATTGCAAATTTTTTTGTTTTAGTCATTATAAAATGTGTTTATTTTATTTTTTGTCTTTATAATTTTTTATATATAATTTTTTTTATTGTTTAAAATACTTTTTTTTTTACTTTTCAAAGCGTTATCTAAAATAATTTAAGGATGGAAAAAGTTAAACACATTTTGCTAAGACTAAAATGATTTTTTTATAGGGATGGAAATTATGGACCAAAAATATATTTAAATTTATTTTTAATTACTGTTGTTTATAGAACATATTTTAAATTGATCAAATTAAAAAATTTAAATACATTTGACTACCAATGTTAATATAGTATTTGTATGTAAAATTTATTTATTTTTCTCAATATACTATTAATTGTTGTACTTTGGTCTGCCATTTGATTATGCAAGGAAAGAAGGCAACATTAAAGTATCAAATAAAGGCACTAAAAAGCGACGTGCAGTAGAGATTACAGTTCCAAGCACGTGAATTTAAAGATCTTAGATGCATGCAGGAGATGGGGGAAGAGCTTGCTTATAAATTAATAATCAAAAGGGGGAGGAAGATCGAGTTTGACAAAAAAGGAGAGTGCAACTTCACAGGATATTAATTAAAGAATTTCGAAGTATTTTTTTTATTAATGCAGTTTTTGTGCCCAGCTGGTAACGATTAGATATCCAACTGTATGAATTTTATTAATTAAATAGACTATAATAATATAGCCAAGAAGTAGAATAATAATCAATAACTTCTTTAAAAAAAGATCTTTTTAAAGAAATCTTTTAACTCATTCTTATTCATCATAACTTACTGAATAGATTAACAAAGTGAAATATATCATATGTGATAGAATCAGTAAAAAAAAAGTGAGGCTTTCTAAGGTAATTAAAAACATTAAAAAGTTATATCTTTAATACATAAAATTCCAATGTTGAAAAGACAAAGTAACAATCAACAGCAATGAACAAAGCAGATAAAGAAAAGGTAAAAAGAGTAATGCATTTCAAGGGCATGGACAAGTACCCATGGAAGCCGACTAGAATAATTTTGAACCACCCTAAACCACTAGAGTAGTAGAGTTAATGCTTTGAAAAGTAATTTAGATAGCGTTTGAAGAATCCAAAACAAAATAAAAAAATTATTAGGGAAAAAAGTTAATTTTTTTATATTGGAAATCAAAACAAAAAATTGATTAATTATTAAAGACTAAAAAATTATTTAAGTCTTTTTAATTTGGTCAGTTTAACATATATGTTTCATGGACAATAGTAATTGAAAAAATATTTTTTAATTTTTAATAAATATAATGCATGATTATTTAAAATTCTTATATATTTAATAATCATGTATTATATTTATTAAAAATTTAAAATATGTTCTTTTCTTTATATTTAAGTCTTTTTAATTTCTCTTCAACATTACCTCTTAATGAAATTTCAAAGTCGTCACATTCAATATTTCCTGAACTCCTAAATTAAATCTCTTAAACTTCATTGACTTGGTTAATCAAAAACTTGGACTTTAGATTTGCAAAAACATAATTTTAATGTGAGCTACTGATTTTCTTGGAGTAGTCCACTCATATGTGTGTGGATGACTCACAATGACAAACATACTCATACTCCACGCAGTGGTAAAAATAAAGTAAAAGTTCAACTATCGAACCCAAATAATTAGTTATGTTTTTAAATAATTAATTTTGTAGAACTAACTAATTAAGGTTAAATTAAATGAATGATAGTTATTTACCAAAAAAATGAAAGATAATTGTGATCAATTACTCAATTTAGTAAATAAGAATAAAAAAATACTTCCTTTGTTCCTATTTGTAAGATCCAATTTATAATGTTTCTTATATTAATTATTTTTAGACTAGAAATATTCCTTATTAAAAGAAGAAAGAAAATGTATTAAAAAATTATTAGAAGAGATAGAAGTATTAATGACAATGATAATTTTAAAAAACTTATAAATCTAAGACAAATTTATTGTTATAAACTAAATTAATATTTTTTTAATCTTTATGAATTAGGTAATTGAGTCTTATATATAGGAATGAAAGGAGTAAATGAATTGATGTGAAACCAGGTATAATAAGACTATGTTTAACAAGACATTTTAATTAGTTTCTAGTTTTTTTATTAGCTAAAAATCTCGTTTGGTGATTCGGTAAACATTTTTTAATAGCTTTTTAGTAATTTCTAGCATTTTTTTAAAAGTTACTTGAAGTTGTATTTTTTAAAATGCTAGCTTTTAGCTTTTTATATTTTTTTCCACATTAATCCTGATATATTTATTCATCTTTTGTTATTTTTTTTTAAATAATTCATAATTTTATTATTTTTCTATCATTTTACACTTTTTCATCTATTTTAACAATTAGTTTTACCAAATATTTTTAATTTAATAACCTAACTTTTTAGTTTTTAGCTATTAGCTTTTATCATCCAACTACCAACTAATTTTTTAGTGATTAACTTTTTAACTAGTTTTATTAAACATAATCTAAGTAACCTAGGATTATGATTTCACACTTACCCAAATTTTCTCAAATTCTAATTCTAACAAAATCTCAAATAGTGTCAATTACCTATATTCCTAAATTCAATTATTAACCTTGATATTGGTTCAATTACCAACTAATTTTTTAGTGGTTAACTTTTTAACTAGTTTTACTGAACATATTTTTTTTTATTAGTTAAAGGATTAAGTTTAAAACAAAGGTCATCAATTAATTAACTCATTGTCAATTATCTAGCATTGGTGATTTCACTAAAATAAAAAAGGGATACAAGAGTATGATTACGTCACAATCCTTAGGAGAGAGAGTGAGAGTAACCGCTAATGATGATGTCAAAACTAGAAATTCCAGTAAAGAATATAGACATTTCAACAAAACTAGAAAATTCGTTCTACTATAAACGTTATAAGCACATAGTTCTATGGTAAAAAAAAATCCCCAAGACAAAACTAGTCACACTAAGAATATTTTCTTGCACCTTTTTATATTCTCTAGTATAAATTGTAAAACAGTTAGATATCATACCCAAAAACTTAGAGTTTCATACTTTTTTCTTCCATTTTCTTCCTTGAAGGTCAATTTTCCTTAGTGGGATCACCTAGATCTTGATTCCTTCTTTCATTGTCCAACCACAACCCATTTATCTCGATCTTCTCACTCTTTGGTAAGGTAACAAATCTCATCTTATTAATTTTTTTCTATGGTATCATTTTCAATACTAGTTTGTGTCTCAAATTCAAGATTTTTACTTATTTTAGGGGTTCTTCCTCTCTCTATAAAGCATAAGTCTATCCTTACACACTTCTTCATGTCACTTATTTTGCTTTATGCCTTAGGGTTTTTTGGTGCCATTGCTGTTTGTGTTTTTGGTGCTTCAACAACCACTCTGCCTTGGTCCTCGAATTACGAGGTGTGAGGTAAGTTTGTTTCTTGATTTTTGGATTTTAGTGTATGCTTAATCATTATTTATTTATTTATTTATTGTTTATGATTATCCATGAATTGCTTATTTATTTTATCTATTAAATTTTAATAAAATCATAACCTTCACCTTCAAACATGTCCTAAAGACATATCACAGGCTCCATTTTGTTAATTGTGTGGGAAAACCAAATAAATATGTGCAATTGTGGAGGGTGGATTGAGAAGTTGAAAATAAGATTTTGTCAAATTTTGTATACTAACAGTCAAAGGAATAGACACGTTCCAATGAGATCTGACAATGACAAGTTGGGAGAACACATTTGATGATGGAGGGGGAGGAGAGAGGAGAGAGTTGAGTTTTTTTTTTTTTTTTTTTTTTTTTTAATATTTTAAAAATTATATTACTATAATATCTTTGAGATGAAGTAAGTAAGGCAAAAGAGGTAACGGAGGTAACCGTAAGTAAGAATGCATGCATGTATTTAATGTTATTAAATGTAATATTTATATAAGCATTAAATAACATTGTTTAATATATTTATTTAAATATAATTTTTATTAAATATATTGTACTTGTTCAACATGATATTTATGAAATATATTTAATAATTAAATTTAATAAATATAAATATATTAATTTTCATATGATTATTAAATTTAATATATATGATATATTATAATTTAATATATGCCAATATTTTTAGAACGAAGTAAATGTAATTAATTTTTCAAAATTAATATACATGCAAAAGTAGTATTGAAACTAATTGTTTCTAAACAGAATACTCAAATGCAGAGCATATAAATATATCTATTTAAGATAGAAAAGTGTTGGGCGTGATGGAATTTAATTGAAGCTTGTCACTGAGGTGTTGAATGATATTTGATTCTATTGGTTTTATTCTTCTAAAATAAATAAAATTCACAGTTTTAATAAAACATAATGTTATCTTTATGCCGGTATTAATTTTTTTTTACCTTTTATCACCTGAAATATTTTGTTTTTTTTATGAATATTTGGAGACTAATAATTTATTGATAGATTTATTTTAATTTCTTTGTTTGTTCTCTTAAAAATAAAATACCCTAGTCAAGTGAGAGAGAGTAGATAAGGATGAATCAAGTGAACTTCAAGTGTGAGCAAAGGAGCTATCACATAAAATAGTTTTAAAATTATTAGAAATTTTTGTATATAAGAAATTTGCATTAGATGTGCTATGCAAGTAATCAACATGTGTTTTGTCTTTATAAATCTCTACAACATATATCATTATTTTACTATTTATATTTTTTTTTCATAAGCTTAACAAAACTTAAAAAAAGACCAAAATATTAATTAATCAAAATAAAATTCTAACAAGTCGTTGACCAAAAAAAAGATTAAAAAAAAATTTGATTAAATGAAAAAAATTAATCAATACATTCAACTTCATATAATAAAATAATAAATTAAAATACTAATTTTTCAAAAGTTACACATGTGTCATGTGAAAAGAACAGCTGACATCCAAGGTTAGCGTCAGATTATTAAGGTCATATTAGGGGTGATTTTTCATTTTTATTTAAAAAAATTTTAAAATCAAAATTATATTTTGTTAAGTTTTCGGTTTCAATTTATTTTGGTTTTTAGTTTTTAAAAATTTGTTGAAAATTAAAAATAGATAAAAGTAAGTCAAATATTCTATCTCATCTTACTCCATTACAAAATCATGAAATATAAAAAAATAGACTAAAAAATAATATAAAAAGAAGTAAGAAGTAGAACTAATGTTAAGGATTTAAAGAAGAAATATCATAAATTTATTAGATACTTCAACATATATACAATTAAAAGAAATATAAAAAAAGGAATGCTTACATGTGATTTCATAAGGATTAAAAAATAATGACAAAGGACTTAAAAAAAGACAGAATTAGAACTAATGATTTCAAAAGACAAACACTATTTGTTATTAGGTCCTATCACGCATTTAGTGACTCCGAACCAGCAAAAAAACTCACTAGAATAGCATGTAAGGCTAGGAGTACATAATATTTAAAAATCACAAAATTAAAAAAAGGTGTTGTTTTATTTGTCACGAAATTAAATAGGAGTTGAAATCACAACCACGACCAAGATTCAAATTAAGTCCTAATTCAAAGCATGAAAATAAAAACAAAAAGAAAAATATGAGAACAAGGTACACGGATAATAGAGACGGTGAAGCCAAAAGAAAATAGAGCATTGAAAATAAAAAAAACAAAAATAGCATACCAGAAATACCAAACAATTCCAACGACAGGTTCCGTTGACGAGGCCATGAACCAGTGCGACGGTGACAGCGGTGGCCACAGCGCGATGACGACAAGGGTTTACGCAAGGAGATCAAAAGCAACGCGAATGAGGGACTGATGACTAGGCTGAGGTCGTTTTATTTTGGGAAAAATTTTAATTTTCGATGCATATATATTTCGTTGGAAATATTTAAATTTCCAACAAAACTAAATTCGTCAGTAAAATATCCATGTGATAATTTAAATTTTGTGACAGAATATATATATATCCATCGAAAATTCAATATTTTCTGACGGAATATGTTCCATCAAAAATATTCTGGTGGTAATTTTAATATTTCTGACGATTATTTTTCATGAAAAATATTCCATGCGTCATAACATTTTTTCTTGTAATGCTTATTAAAAGAAGGAAAGTTAAACAATTTACGGAACCAGGGTTTTCTGCCGTTGAATTTTCAAGTGTATGAATCCCAACCATTCACATTAAGTTATAAAATGAAATATAAGTTAAAAAATTCTTGACCTTCGATTTGAAACTGTGACTCTACATTTTTTTTAACGTGATTTTATCCCATTCTTCCATTCATATATATAGATAAATAGAGAGAGTTCTTGATATGATCATTACATTGATGTAGCCTCTAAATCATGCCTTTCTTTTCAGCCCCTTCTCACATCTCTTTTTTAAATTATGTTCATTGTTCATTCTTTGCGTCTACATGCAACTTTGATTTCTTCGTAAAAAATACAGACTACCTTTATTTATAATACTGTTCAGTAATGAAAATTAATATTATACTTGCACAGACCTTTAGTATTGACTTAAATTTGTGAGTGATATACAAAACCAATCTTGATTGTGTATAGATGGTTGTATGTAAGGCTAAGATTTCTTATTCACAGTTTTTTCCTGATAAACTCTCCACGTGAGGTGAGATTTTTGTATTTTGCTCGACGTTAAAATAAAAATCTTTGATTTTTTATTTATTGTTGTATTTTATCCATTTGTGATTTTGTTCCTTGATGCTTGTTTTTTTATACTTGATCAAAATTTAAGTAGATCAAAACTCAAATGGCAAGCTCACAAAGACAATCTGCGACAAAACAAGGATCGCCGTCGTCTCAGAAGGGAAATGAAAAGGCAACATCATTTGGTGAGTGCTCTTGGAAGACACTCCGAATAACATATACCGACCCAGATGCTACAGATTCTTCTAGTGACGAAGAAAATGACAAAGTATCAAATGGTGGTCCCAAAAGACGATTCATAGACATAACGAATCCAAATTGGAAGGATCCAAACTGCAAACTTTCCATCAGAAAAGGAAAACGCATATGTTCCAGCAAGTATCTAGGTGTTAGACGTCGACCATGGGGGAAATATGCAGCAGAGATTCGTGACCCGCGTCAAAAGAATTGTCGTAAGCGCTTGTGGCTTGGTTCATATGATACTGAGATAGAGGCTGCAATGACTTTTAATGTAAAAAGGCAAGAGTTTGAGAGAGAAATGGCTCTAGAAAGAGGAGATAATGCATCAGTGCATTCGGAGGGTACTGCCAAAGAAGATTAATTAGCCTCATGATCCATCTTAAACATCTTAATTTATGCATCTGCTATTAGCTAGCTAGTAGAGTTTTACTAGTTTATTGTATGTCTGCACTTTCAAATAATTTTATTATTGTAGCATTTGAGATTGGACAAGTTGGTAGAAGGGCATAGTTTCTCTCATTCCTTATTCTTCTTCCTTATCTTTACTTATGAAATTTAATTGCACGCTCTAGAAAGTAGAAACCACGCATACCAAAGGAAAACTATCATTTTGTTTTCTTCGCAACTGCCAATGAAATGAATGTAAAATAAAAGAAAAATAAATAATAAAGACTAAAGAGATCACTTCATATTAACAAGAGGAAAAAATGTACGTTAATATTCTTCTGATGTAGTAATTTTGTATAAATGAAGCGAATCGAGAATAAATCTTCCGAAGTATTTTCATTAATGCCGTTTTTTTGCCTAGCTGGTAACGATGGAGTATAAGATCAATATCCAACGGTATGAATTTCAATAATTAAATAGAATGTTTATAATAAGATAGCTAAGAAATGGGATAATAATCAATAACTTTCTTTGTATTGTTATGGTTTTTAAAAGAAATCTTTAACTCATTTTTATTCATTCCTTTTTGGATAAATAATAACAAAATGAAATATATCATATGATTGAATCAGTAAAAGAAAGCTTTATAAGGTGAAAAACATTGAAAATTATATTTTTAATACGTAAAAAATCCAATATTGAAAAAATAAGTGATTTTCTTTACTAGCGTGTAAAGAAAAAAGACGAATGCATTTCAATTGCATGGGCAATTACTCATATATGCACGCACGGAAGCCAACTGGTGTGTGAATCAGTAAATGGGATTGTTATTTTTTAGCATTAGTTACACTGATTTTATTACACTTGATATTCCTCTATTTTAGAATATTACTTTTAGTTCCCTCTCCCGAACACTGTTTGAGTTATTTAAAAAAAGAAAAAAAGAAAAAAAGAAAGAAAATATAATATATGATAATCCAAAATTTTCCCTCCAATTTAACATTGCTGATTAGGGTTGGGGCCTTGGGGTAACATCTCCTTTTTGGGCTACTTCCTCCACTCCGACGTCAACAAGCTCCAAGTCTGTTAGTTCATCTACAACTTCAACGTTACTGCCGAGAATCCCTTCGAGCTCGTCCCCAGCGATAAGCTTCAAGTTACTATCGCCGCCGCGACGTTAAAGAAGAAGAGAGGGTCGTGCGAGAATGGGTTAAAGATGAGGAGGTTGAACTTGGATTCTGCCAGAAGGGTTTGAGATCATAGTCCGGTTGGTAAAGGGAGAAGTGGTTTTGCCAATTCAAGCTCTAGTAAACTTAAGGCGAAAAATCTAACCCCACTTCGCGTAAGTGTGATGCTGTTCCCTTCTGCCATTTTTGTCATTTTTTAATGATAAACTTAAATGTACGGGATGCTTGGAGGGAGGTAATGAAAATGGAGTAGAAAGATTATTTTCTTTGTTAGGAAGAAAGAAGATACGAAATTTTATTTCTGAAAAAATAAATTTAATACAAATTAATAAAAGGGAACAATATAATTCATAGCCTGTTCTGCTTCTCTCAACAACATTGTTGGATAGTCTGAACTATGTAAATACCAATTATCCTTAGTTTTGGAATGTGTTTCAATTTTGTTTTATTTTTTGTTGTTGGTGTAGTTGTTAAGTAGTAGATGATTAATTTGAGTTGAATTTTTTGTAAATACCAATTATCTTTAGTTTCATAAGAAATTGATGAGCTTGCATGCAACTTGATTCCTTATATTAAGTTCCTGAAGTCCCAATGTTATCATCAACGAGAGATATAGGAAAACATTTGAAGTTCAATAGTCAAAAACTGTCTAGATCTGAGTAAGATTGTTGAAGTGTTGCTAATGCATGGAGTATAGAAAGCTTCAACAGAATTTTTTTTCTCTTATCCTTATTTGGATCTATTTTTTTTCACAACAGCCAGTTTTTTTATTTTTAAACCCATTGTTATAAGGAGGAAGAAGGGGGTATTTTAGGGGAAAAATAGTTAAAAGTCATGTGCTGATTTGTTTCTGTCAAACATTCAACCGGTGCTAGTATGGGAGGGGGGGCAAGTGCAACCATTGGTGAAAATTTAAGGGATGTTTTGTAGGGATAAAAAATAAAGGAGTGTTAGATGTAATAAGTGCATATCTTAAGAATTTACTCAATTTTTTTATCATATTATTTACAGTTTTTTATTTTATTTTATTTTTTATATATGTCATATTTTACAACACAGAACAATTAGTAGATGATATATCACATAATAAACTTTTAGCGTAGTCTCTCTAGCTCACTGGTGTAGAATTAAAAGAAACTAAATTAAAATCCATATTTACAATTTTTTTAGGTGTTGAACAAAATTAATATATACAGATTGAGGAAGTTGCTTAGGTACACCAAAATCTACTATTGGTTTCTGTATCTTCATTGGTCAATCTTGAATTAGCTAGTATCTTAATAGAAGAAGAAAAAAATCGTTGTATCATACTTTTCAGCTGAAATTGAGTTATTTTTTTATAGGCATTCAGCTAAAATTGAGTATAGAGGTTTAGCCACAGTTCCTAGTGAGGTCACTTGGATCTCCAACTTTGAAAAAGGCTTACATTTCACCCCTCCATAAGCTATTGTTCTATGCAGAAATCAAGTTTGATTCGCATTGTCTCTAACCCCACATTTCAAGAATGAGCAAAATAAATAGACATTGATTGTCAGTTTGTCACTTTTTGTTTATGAAGATCAGAAGAGTTCATTGGAGTTTTCTCGAGCTCATCCATGTTAAGACTTATAAACATATCTAGTTTATCTACTAACTAAACCACTCTCCTGAACTCAATTCAATTCAAGAGTATTAGAGAATATTTCAGAAGTTTGAGTTAATTAGTTACTAAATCAGTATTACTTGTCTTGGATCCGTTAGTTGCTCATGTACGTATATCAGCAGATAGATCGACATGCCCATTGTGTACAATTAAGTCATTCTCTTAGCCTTCGAAAAGCATTTTAAATTGACTTTTTTTAAACAAATATTAAAACATCCTTTTTAATTTTGTCCTATAATAAATAATATTATTTCGAAAGACTTAAATAGTATATTAAATTAAGAGAGAAAATAATAATATTTTAGTAGAATTATTCACTAATAAATGCTAATTATCTTAGAATACTTGATTTCTTAGTTTGTTTGAAAAACTTAAACGACGAAAAAAATACAAGTAAATGACTATTAAAACATATCTTTAACGATATTCTATTTTCTCTCTCATTTTTTTTACTTCTTGAAAATATAAATAGAATCTAATATTAAAAGTTGTTATGAGCTTCATCAAACCATATCATTTATACAAATATATAAACAATCAATGTTTGATTTTTATTTTAAGTCATCAGCACTAGTGACTCTTAATGTAAAAGACGACCAATGCTACACCATAGCTAATAACTAACAACTAATTAATTGATAAAAAAATTCGGAACATTTATTGAAGCATAATCAATGATTCAATATACGTCCACCATTTTTAAATATAAGATTATTTTTTAGTTCTATTTATTGTTTTTATAAGACTCTTTTTGAATTATCTTTTGCATTAATTATTTTTTACTTAAATATCTTTTATTACTTTACTTTGAATATTATATATTTAAGCATCATTACTTTTTGGACATAACTTTAAAATAAGTCACGCTAACAAATTTTATATATTTTTTATTTTGATTTTTAATTTAATATTTTATTAAAAGACCATTTTATCTTTAATCTTCTTAATTCAATCCCTAATTTCCAAAATATGTATGCTAGCCTGGTAACCGTGTAACTCTGAATGCCTTCGACTCTCACGGTCTCCTAGTCACGGCTGGATTCACCATGTCGCTTCCGCATTGTGTCTCTTTCTCGCCACCATCCAGTGGCGAAAATGGGAGAAAAAAAGGCAATTATTGCTTTGTATCTATGTATGGGTGTTTGATTGAACGACGCATACATTACAACTCTTTGATTGACGGTTTCGATTTGAATAATCGAGTGGTTTGCTGGCTTAAATATGATTGGACTTTTGATAAAGTATATTTTTGAATGATGTTTATGGGTATTTGCAGATTTTAACTTTTGAAATCACTGAAGGAGAAAATGCAATTTAAGTAGCTTATCTTTAAGCTTATTAGAATTACATATATTGTGATTTATCTGCAACCTCCTCATCAACCACCTGAACTGAGCCCAGGTTGCTTAAGGCTTGGTTGATTGTGTTATGAACTTTCTTTTTTTTTAAATACTATTCTGTAAAATAGTTTTGAAGAACTGTTTGCTTGGTAAGTATCAATTTGAATACAATTTTGGAGGTGAAAAATAAAAATAAAATTGCTTGGTAAATTTATTTTGAGAATATGTTTTGAAACAGGATTGAAAACAAAATTAATCACTACTACAAAAGCCAAAGTGAAAATAGAAACAGCATGTAACTATTTGTGTTCTTCAGTTTTAAAATCAATTTGATTAGAAATAGTTTTGAAAATTAACTTTTACAAGGAAGTTACTCATATAATTAATCACCGCGCAGTGAAAGGTGGCGAGGTAAGAGCCATGGTGCGGAAGCTGCACCCTGAATGCGTCGTGACTGTGAGAGGCAGTGAGAATCGAAGATTACACAGTGACAAGACTAGCATTCATATTTAAGAAATTAGGGATTGAATTAAGAAGATAAGGAATAGAGTAATTTTTTAATAAAATATAAAATATAAAATTTTCTATTAGGTCCTCAAATCTAAATTAAAAAAAAAAATTGATTGAATGATCTAACTATATAATCAACATGACATTATATAATTATACTATATAAAATACATATTAGTGTAACTTATTTTAAAGTCACACAAAATTAATGATTATATTTAAAAGATAAATTTATTTTTTATCAGGATTAAATAAAAAAACTAATAAATATTAATTAATTAGATGTGAAAATAATTAAATGAAAAAGAAGAAATTATGAATCCTAATTTTAACAAAATAATATAAATTATTAACAAATTTAATACTATTAAATATATTAACTAATTTTCTTAAAAATATAAATTGGTTAAAAGTATTTTATATTTAGTAACATAGTCATTTGTTGGATAAGAGAGAGAGCGGTAGGTTCTACTTCTAATTCAATATAGGTATATCTAGACAAAATAAAGATTTTGGGTATCATTAAGACCAAGAAATATGCACGTTGTTACATTTTACTCTTTCTATTTTTGAATCTACTCCATTTAAAAAAAAAAAGATTTGTATCTGCTCTGAGTTAATTTTCTATTATTATTCCTGCCAATTTTTTTCTTTTATTATTAGGATCGAAACTTCAACATGACAAGGCTTAAAAGATTGTTTTTCCGATCTTGAGACTTGAGTAAATCGATCGTTTGGTAAGTAAGCCTGAATTCCCTTTCTGTTGTCCGAATATGATAATAGTGGAAAATCTGAAATCCACCAAGTTTTAACTCCTGATACTTCCATAAAAAAAAAACCTCCTGATACTGATAGTCCTGATGCCATTCCTTAATGCATTGCGTACATGTCTTGCTTTTATAGCCCAAATATTGATTAGTAGCACGTAATTAGTGCTGAAAATGTAAGTACCGAGAGGAATCGAATTATATATATATATATATATATATATATATATATATATATATATATATATATTATTCAATCGTTTAATTAAGTAACTTTATCTCAAAATTCATCATTACATTAAAAATTTCTTTCAGGTAGATTATATTTACAAATTTTAATTTCTATTGATCTAAAATTATTTAATTCTTTAAGCATGCACATCAAAATTAATTAATATAGTATCTATTTTCAAAATACATGTAAATATAAAACATTTGATTGATTTTTAATTTTGATAGGATTAAACGCAAACAAACGTGCTAATACGTACAACTAGAATTTATATATCAACATGGATTGATAAAGTAATTTTTACATATAAATAAATTTAATTTTCAAGTACTATTAGTGCATAAATTTTTTTACACCATAAACAATATGTTAAATATAATTTTTAAAATGATTATTATAAATGTATATATTGTTAAATAAAAAGATAAGAGTGTAAAATATAAAAATAAAAAAGCATTTTAATTGAATTTATGTATATATTAATGGTCGCGTGAACCATGCACTCACCTAACAGTTTCGGATTCAATTAATTGAGACTTGATCTAGAATGGAAGGAGTAGTGATCTAAAATTATATATCTTATATTTCTTCTTTCCTGG
The DNA here is from genome assembly GCF_004193775.1 of Glycine soja. NCBI lineage: Eukaryota > Viridiplantae > Streptophyta > Magnoliopsida > Fabales > Fabaceae > Glycine > Glycine soja. The sequence continues at coordinate 3,268,934 of NC_041009.1, forward strand.
CTAGTTGTGCATTAATCAATCCAAACCAGAAAAGAGTTAGGTTCCAAAATGAGAAACTATATGCAGTTTCTTAATCCTCAGATCTTGTGCTTCCTATTTTTCAGTGCTCTATTATTATGTCTAGTTGAAACAAAGTCCACCATTGAACCATGCAATTCCTCAAACTCGTGCCCCTCTCTTCTCTCTTATCTCTTGCCATGGGACTCCAAGCTCTCCGAAATCGCCACTCGCTTCAATGTAAACTTTTTTGATATCTTGGCCTCAAACTCTCTCTTCCCCATAACACCATCAAGTGCACACCAAATCCTTAGTGCCAAATCACAAGTGAAAATACCAATCTCATGTTCTTGTGTGGATGGCATCCGAAGGTCCATGTCAACCATTTACACTGTTCATGCAGCTGATACACTTGCTTCCATATCAGAAGGCTATGGTGGATTGGTTAGTGCTGAACAAATCAAGATTGTGAACGCCATCAATGCCACCAACCCTTTGACATATAGAGGCACCCTTGTTATTCCACTGCCATGCACGTGTTTTGACAATGTGAATAATGGGGGAAATGCTATTTATATGTCATATGTGGTGCAGAGAAGGGAGAGCCTGGGGAGCATAGCAACCAAGTTTGGTACAACTGTTTCGGACTTGGAAACTGTAAATGGCTTTGGGGAAGCTACGGTAGATCCAGGAGACATTCTATCTATTCCCATTGCAGGTTGGTTGGTATATATCAATATCACTCCAGTTGTTATTAGTACGTCTTCTACACATGTACATTCTATTTTGTATTTTTAGAAAAAAGTTTTCAGGACCACTCTCACGTGCTTTCAAATTTATTGAAAATTATTAATTTTGGTATGTCATATTTATTATTAATGATTTTATTTCTTAATTTAAATATGAGATTCACTAAAATTAATCATTTTTAACAAATTTTAACCAAATCACAAAGAGTATTGAAAAAACACTTTTAGAGAAAATATTATTTGCATTCTTTTATTTTTTATCACTCATTTCATTTCAAAATAAGTGTTATATTTAAAAAAAATATTCAAAATAAATGTTGGATTTAAATTTTTAATATAATATTATTTTTTATATTAATATTTCTAATAAATTATACTTATTTTGAGATAGATAAAGTATTAGTTAAAATTTATTAAAAAAAATTAAAACGTACTTGATTTTTTCTCTTCAATAATAATAAGGAAAATGTAAAAAAATGTTATGTAAATATAACACTTTTTATATAATTGAAGATGAAAATAAATCACACACGAGTAAGTACAAACTTTTCACTGGCTACTACTTCAGAGTTCAGAAACAGAGAAAGAGACAAGAAAGAAAGAAATAAATCCCTGAAAAAAAAATTGTTAGTGCGGACAAACTGCTCTATTAAATTTGGATGTGGGTTAGTCCATATGTTACAGCCTCAACTTTTTTTATCCAAGCAGTAAATATGGATAATAAATCGTGTAAAACATAAATAACAACTAATAATACGAAGAAAATAAGGGAAATTCCGTGAAGTGTGTTAATTTGTTATCTCTCTTTTATTTATGTTAGCTTCTTTTCAATAAAGGTCCATATAGGGCTTTCCCTGCTAATAATATTATTTTCATAAGATAAAATGATTGGTCAGATACATAATTAATTACTGCATTGACATAATATTCTGTAGAATTGTACCGTCCTTTGCAGCATGTTCATCAGCAACCTTGAATTGGTACGATGAGAGTATGATAGTCCCAAATGGCTCATATACATTAACTGCCACCAACTGCATCAAATGCACTTGTGAACCAACGGATATCACGTAAGATACTTACATAGTTACATCTGCATGCAAATTCAAATTTGACTTTTAACTACAAAATTTAAGTCTAAATATGATTGCTTGCTCTCATAATTTAACCAGGTTGCAATGTGTTCCTTCTGGACTAGACGTCCCCTGCTATAATTTACGTTGCAAAGGATCCAATCTTATTATTGGTGATCAATGTGTGGATCTTTCACAAACAGCTTGCAATGTGAGCCAATGTGTTTACCGTGGCCATAGGGGTGGCAAAATTCTGAGTAGGTAAGCAAATTGAATGTTCATAATAACAGAATCTGGGACCACAAAGAGCAATGGTAATTTGAAAAAACAAAAAGAAAAAAGATTTCTGTTAAACTTTCTTTGAGGAGCTTTTTAACACAAGTTTTTTTGCAGTATGAAGAAATCTTCTTACCTCGAGTGCCCGGGTAATTACTAGTTAACAATATTATCTCTATTATTCTATAGCCAGAGATGCAGAAGTTTCAGATCACTGATTTCTAATATTTTTTTTTTCTCTATTGTAGATAGTTTGTGTCATAGCGGACCATCATGTTGGCCTTCCTCATCACCATATCCTGAAGACCCATTTGGTATGTCTCCAAAGCCATCCCCCTCCTTGCCACTACCAGTTTCTAAGGCTGCTCTGAGGACTCTTGCCTCCAGTGGAAGGCTTGGTCCATTTTTATTCAATGTGCTGCAATTATTCTTGTTAAAATTTATCATTTATTTTCTGATTTGAATAAGCATATCTAGTCGATAATAACCCATATCTTTTATTCAATTCTACCTTAACCCTTCTTCCCTCAAAGAAAAGAAAGATTTCAATTTGGTGCTTTTTGGTGTACAAAGCCATTGTTTTTTTTTTTTCTCTATTGTAAACTTTGTTGCTTTGGTTGTTTAGTTTGTTGCTATTTACATGCTTTGCTTATAGTGGAATTTCTTTATTGGTCTTGTGGACCTGTAGTTTATAAGGGTTTGCATGTAAAAATATTGAAATTTCTTGTTGTAAACCGTGTTATTTATTTTTCTATTATATATATGTTTTGTTACTCCTCAAAAGTTCTTGCAAATGGAGGAATTTATCCGCTGTCATTATCACTGTCCCTAGTTAGAAGCTACATATCATAGGTAAAAATTCTAAAGATATCTTTTGCAAATTTGTACTTATTCAAATTAATCTTTAGGAGGTAAGAAGCATAAAATTATTTAGAAAATTTGTTCTTAAATCCGTGAAGTTCTTACAATTGTTATTGGAAATTTGGAACACCTTCATAAATAACTTTGTTTACTAGATGCTAAACAATACTCCATTCCAAATTTTGTTTAAAGGATTACTCTACATTCTTTTTTAGGTTTCCTTTCTATAAAATGTCTAGATGACAAGATTAGTAGTAGTTCTGGTCATGTATTGGAAATCAAGTAAAAGAAACTTCCAAGCCAACAATGCTGATATTGATAAAATACGTTGAGAAAAAAAATCTGACAGGGAGAAGCAATTATAAACAAAACGTTATCATCTGAGTGATAGCTATTTTGACCAATTGGCAGCATCATGTTTTGGCAAGAGCACCTTTCCTCCTATTCTGGCAACAATATCTGATCGATCAGTTGCATTCATGTTGACGTTGAATGAAAACAGGTGTCAATAAATGACTTTCTACTATGATTCCAATCAATTATGAAGATTTTAAAATACCGCAATCAGATTGATATTAACATTGTACTAAGATTCCTCAGACAGTATTTTAGGCTTTTATCCACATGCCACGCGTTATTGTATGGTAGAACATATAGTTTGTTCTGTTTATGCCTTTGTCCCCCACTTTCCCCTGTTAATTTACATGATAAGATAGACTATAGGTAGCTCCTTGAATGTGAATGTCTAAATGTGCTTAATGGAAATTCGAACCTTGATTTGTCAATACGTTAAAACTAGTCCATTCTATTATACTAAACTTTTATTGGTTGTAATTTATTGTTTTAGTATAAAAGAAAACTTTACTGGCCCAAAAAATATATAAAATTTTATGGTGAACTATTCTTTGGACTGATTCCTAAAATGTCGACACTCGGGGTTCAAGTCTATCTGTTACATCAAAATTGCCCTTTCATGCGTGGAAATCCTAGTTAAGCAGTTAACTTAGTAGATACTGCTTCGTAAAATTAACAATATGATTGAACTAACTGTCCTTTACATTTGAACCCATTGGTAGGCAATATACATTAATTTTCCTTTTCTACCCATAAGACCAATGTTTACATATCACGTACGAAAAGAAAATGATTACAACACGACAAGCTAAAATTAATGGTTTAGATTTTTCACAAACAGAAGTAACGAGCTCTAAAACTGAAAGTTAGTATGAAAATTAGTTAACCAGAAGCATACATAAATTATTCAGGCACCACTCAGCTTCTAATGGTTGAAAATGCACTATGACAAAAACAAGAGATGGGTAGAGAAGGCAACCGCTGGTGAAGTGAAAGCAACCTCAAGGTGGGGACCACAAATTGGAAATTTAATGTTCTACCTGGAATTATTGAATTATAAAAGCAACACTACAAAAGGGTCACACTCAAATTTTAATACACAACCCACACTAACCCCAGCAGGGAAGTAGACCCAAAACCAAATGGGTCCATGAGAAATCCCATAATCAGAAAGGCAACCAATGGGGATTCAGAGAACAAGATGAACATCAAATCCTCCATCCAATAAAGTATAAACACTGGGATGAAGTTAAATGGTAGGTCCCCAAAAACCCCCACAAGGAAATTGCCAAAAGTGCATGGGCACTGAGCAGAGAGGGGGGAGAGAGAAGGCACCCTATTTAGTAAGAGAAAGTACTTCCTAACTAGTATGGTTAATAAATAATTATTTCTCTTAATTATGTATTAAAAGGGTTCAATGTTCAAGTTTATATGTATGCAAGAATGTAATATGTTAAAGGCAAATGATAATTAGTGACTATTAATTAAGAAGTTAAAAGAATTTTTTTATTAGGATAGTAAAATTTATTGTTCATGATTTTTTAATATTTTTTTATAATTTTTATAATAAATATTTTCATCTTTTAATTTCTTAATTAATATCCTAAATTTAGTGTTTAACAAATCCTATGTGAAAAGACTAGTGTTTCACTCTCTCAATTCTGAAACAAAGATACCCTAAACAAAACAAAAAAATCGAAAGCAAGACAGACCCCACAGTACCATGCCACACCACGCTGTCAATTAAGTCTCAACACACACTAATAACAATAATTGAACCATTTGGCTATGTGATTCTAAGCAAATAAATAAATGGGGAGTACCTCAATATTCCATTGTTACTAGCATTTCACACTTAACAAAGGTTTGTAAGATATGAGAGACATGAAAGACGCAGGTGCCCTGGGAGGCAAGACAGCACGAGCCTGCGATAGCTGCGTAAGCAGAAGGGCAAGGTGGTTCTGTGCAGCAGATGATGCTTTCCTCTGCCATGCTTGCGACACTTTGGTTCATTCCGCGAACCAGTTAGCAAGCAGACACGAAAGGGTTCGGCTTCAAACTGCATCCTCTAAGGCAACCACAACCACTACGCACGCATGGCACAGTGGATTCACACGCAAGGCAAGAACCCCGCGTCACAACAACAGCAAGCACTTTGCGCTGCAACAGCGTCTCAAAGACGAAGTTCTCTTCAACAACACTAGTGTTCTTCCCCTCGTGCCGGAGCTCGGAGGGGAAGAACAAGAACCGGTGGTTGTGGACAACGATGAAACGGAGGAACAGATGCTGTGTCGCGTGCCCGTGTTCGACCCTTTTGATGTGAGAACCGATGACTTGGATAGCTTTTCTGACATGGATTTTTCTGAATTTGCTGCTGATGTTGAAGGCCGGCTTGACAAAGAAGACGATGAAATAAGTGCGTATGTGGGAGGAGGAGAGGGAGTTCAAGGTGTATTGGCCAAGGTTAAGGGCGAAGAAGAAATTGATGGTGATGTAGCGTGTTATCTGGAGTCAGTTTTTGACATGATCAGTGATGATGCCTTTCATTGGAATAATATTGAGTCTGTGGTGTCAGATGCCCGGGAAGAGAAGGGGTGTGTGGTGCCATGTGATGGTGGGGTTAGTGAACAAGGAGGAATAAAGAGAGACATATTTTTGAGACTAAACTATGATGAGGTTATTACTGCTTGGTCTAGCCAAGGTTCTTCCCCATGGACAACTTCAAACCCACCTAAGTTCAACTCTGATTATGACTTCTCCTTGGTACTACTACTACTTAACTTTCCTTTTTCAATGGTTTTGTACATATTTAGATTAAAATTTGCAAATTTAAGTTTGCAAAAATAACCCTTCATTTTATTTCATTTCAAATTAAGTTTTGAGGCAAAATTGAAGCAAAACTCTTGGCTCATTTGATTGAACAGGATGTGTGAGTTGTTGTAAATTATTTAACACTTTGATTCTCACGGATAAAAAAAATTAAAATCCAACCCAACTGAAAACTAAACAAGAATCTTTTTCAATTTTACTTTTGTAGTAGACTTTGGGAGCCTCCCAACTGAAAATTAACCCAACATGCTCTTCATCTCTTTGAGTAATGCTAGATAGGATGCTGCGCATGCATGCACAATTGTATCTATCATCTATGATTGACATGTGAGTGTTTGTTATTTCCAGGGTTTGAGTGGTGTAGATGGAGAAGGAAGAAGCTTAAGGGGACACCTAGATGGTGGAAGAGAAGCAAGAGTGTCGAGGTATAGAGAGAAGAGAAGGACTCGTTTGTTTGCAAAGAAGATAAGATATGAAGTAAGGAAGTTGAACGCAGAGAAAAGGCCTAGAATGAAAGGTCGTTTTGTGAAGAGGACATGCTTTGTTGGAGCCAATGCTTTTCCTGCTTACCACTGATATCAATCATCAGTTAACGGATCCATCTTTGCTTTTTCTACAAATTTGGGTTAATACTTGGTTTGGCTATATGTATGTATATATAGCCTGCATTATATTAATACTAGTAAATAATATTACTGGGTCAGGTTAATTTTACTAGAATTGTTGCTTGGGATATTTCTGTCTATATATATCTCTAGCAGGTTTAGTAATTAGTACTAATTAATGATCATCTTTCTCGGCAGGTTTAAGCCTTTTGTAATCCAATTTTGGAAGCCTTTTCATTGTTTCTCATTAGAAATTCAATTGTTCAATGCTGATGCTGTTATTTGCTAGCCAGTTGATATTTTAGGCTGCTGATTAACATTGTTTAATGTCATCACAGGTTGAGATGACTGTTGGATTTTATATTTATCTGTTCGTGACTTCGGTTCCATATATATATATATGTGTGTGTGTGTGTGTTTTTACATGAAGAACAAAACAGCATGATGGGAAACAACATGAGGACCGGAGTTTGAAAGATGAATGAATCACAAATTAATTTGAACAAATATAATTTTCTCAACTTATATATATACTGCATGATGGGAATCTGAAATTCATCTCAGTTGTAATGGCTGGTTGGAATAGTTGTTAATGCAATTAATTAGATTTACAAATATATGGAAGCGTAGTTATGGAAAGGGGTAGCCACCCATACCTATATTAGGACAATAAATCCAGCTCCTGCATTACTCTAAAAAGTCGGCTTGGGTTCAAGTTAACTTTGTTAAGAATATGAAAGGTGGAGCACTAAATATACCAAAGAGAACATGTCTTTTGCACATTTTATGGTGGCTTTATTCTTGGTCGTTAAACTGCTTGAAAATATTATTGGTAGTTTTGGTGTTAGTGGTGGTTTAAAACTGTAAGAATGGATTTTAAAAAAACATAATCAGTTTTTTTTAAGGCAACATAATCAGTTTCCACTCAAACTAAACAGTCCTAAAATTCATCTTATTTTTCACTTATTGTTATCTACTTTATTTCTCTCTTCCCTCTTTATTCTCATGCACTAAATTTCTTTTAATTATTCTTACCAAACAGATATCAAATGTTTTTCCTAGAACAACCTCATATACTTGTGGTAAAATTAAATTTGGTATATCAAGGAGTACAGCAAGTTAAAGGGTCTCTTATGAAATTGTTATTAATTATTCCCTATTGAGTGGGTACACAAGTTTTGTAGGGTTATACGCTATCTTTTTAAGTTTGCATGTTTTGGCACTGGCACTGGCACAGGACAAACTCAAAATGGCATATGGGTCAGCACACAACATATAATCATCATGTCTCAATTTGTATTGCTATTGGTCCCTCTCAATCACTCACACACGATCCTTAACTTTTCTTTATGAATCACTTTCCTTTTTTTGGGTCCCTTTTCTGCTGCAATTAGCTTCCCGTTAATAGGAGTAGAGCCAGCCCGTGCTAGCTAGCTGCTCCTTCTCCTTTCACAACTTCAACTTGCACTTTTGAACATGCATGGGCCTTTCCTAATTGAGAGGAATGTGAAGGATTTTTTCCTCCCACTTCATATCATTGCTGATTCATACCTTTTCCTAATTGGCTCAAAGTTGTTTTTTTTTTTCTCTAGTCTCTAATTCAATTTGGCCAGCAATGCAGTGTGTTTGGCTTTCCTAACGTTCAAACCACCCTATCTCTTCTTAGTTACTTTTTCCAAGCCACCCAGATAGATTTTCCTTATCTTCGTCGCAATATTCCCTAAGTGATCTTAATGAATAGAGCCAACAAGATGGATTTTCCTTCTCTTTAAAGAATCTTCTGAACACATTAATTCTCTATTAATATTATTAATTGAAATTTATTGTTAAATGGTGTGGATAATCGATTCAAGCTTGACTTAAGATTGATTCACCAAAAAAATCAATTTTACGGAGTGATATTATATCTTACAAATCTTTCCGCAAATTTAGAAAAAAACATTAAATGAAAAATATGTATATTAATGATTTAAAAACTTTAAAACATTCCAATACTTTTTTTAGTAAACAATACGTACTGGTAAAAAAAATTCTTCAAATATCTTAACCAATATTGATATATTGGCTTGTACACTACAAGAATATTCATAGCGAAATCTCATTATAGACAGACAGATTATGATGGGCTACAAAACTTTTATCAAAAAATTCTATGGATGGTCACGAAGAAATCGTTTGTAACATAGTAGGTTAAGTTTACTATAACTTGAGATAATATAGTGGGTTTAGTTCTCACTAATTTAACCGTTCATAATACATGCCGTTAATAAGTGATGAGTAAAAATGAACGTGAGTTAGCATGTATAACAACCTACATTAAATGCCCACAGTATTACAATAAGATTTTTTTACGGTTAATCAAACTCATTTTGATTATTTATTTTTTAAAATTAAATTTGTTTTCTTACAAAATTATAAAAACATGTAAAAACAGTACCTATTTCATTTTCATATATATAACCATAACTCGTCACAATATAACTATGAGGGTCATAATACAAATCCATATAAGTACTTACTACTAAGTCATATAGAAAATGATAGAAGTACTTCTATGAAGTACAAAGTATCAGAAAGTCACATAAATGATACTAATTAATTAAGTCATGATAAAAAAAATCATATATATATATATATATATATATATATATATATATATAAAAGTATCATGTCTTTAATGATTAATTAGGTGAGATGGTATTGATCATCATGATCAGAATACTCTTCATGGTCTGGATGACGACGACAACAAGATTAAAGACGCTGCTGAAGTCAATCATAAATGCTTTTAGTTTCCTAATGGTGTTGAGCATCTCTTCTTGTGAAAGATTGAGAGTCATTACCATTACTTAATTCTTCTTTACCTTTCTTGTCCTCGATCATCATCTCGTATTTTGTTAACGTACGTTCATCTTCCTTTGACCAGTAAGATCAAGAGAGCAGTCAATGTCTTCAATCACTAATAGACTTGCCTGTTGTTTCAATCAACGGCCTCTTTAGCTCAGTGTTTTTCCTACACTGTCGTCAGTTCATGCTATCATGCTTGACTTCCCAGTTCGCGGGCCGGGGGACCATACAGGAAGAAACCTATTACATCGGTTTTTCCCAACAACAACCAAATCAGTTATAATTGATTGATTTGATTCAGATTTGAAGTGAAAGAAACCTATTAATCCAACCCATCTAAATCAAATTGATTGGTTTGGTTTACATAATTATTGAATTCGTCAACTCAATCAAATTTGATAAAATCCTCACTATCTCAACTAAACATTCTTAATATTTCCCTCTCCTCTCAATGGCTTCAAACTAACTTCTTTTTTTCATCTTTATGCACGATCTTCTCAACCAATTATTCCTTTCACTTTATCATCTTTTATCTCTATATTTTTCAATTGAATTTCAATAATTTTTATATAAAATTATCAATAATTAAAAATAGTGCTATATCAAAATTTAAATTGATCATTATAAATCCTTATTTTTACCTTTGGATTTGATAAAATTAATTAAGATAATTATGATAAATATTATTATTCTTATTTGAATTTTTAATCTATTTTTAATTCATGAAACTATATAAATATAGTAATTAAGATAGTTATGATAAGTATATTTGTTCTAATTTGAAATTGTTGAATAATTATTATCAACACATGTAAATTAATATCAGTCAATTAAAATTAAAATTTATTAAAGGATTAAAAAATTGAAAGCATTAAAAGAAATAATGATAAAAAAACTGAGAGGAGATGGAATAGGTAAAAAAAAAAAACCGATACAAATTAATTAAAATTAAATCAAAGTAGAAATTAAAATCAATTGTTGCAACCACCGATTTAAATTTAAATTAAAGATTCAATACTAACATATATATATCCACGCAAGTAACAAATATTTGTATTCCTTAATTAAGTGGTCTTCAATAAAGATTCTAGATTTTTTATCTCATAAAATTATTTCCTACCAATAACATGATCAACAAAAATAAATATTATGAGAAAAAATTATACACTAACAATATACAATTATTTTAGATGATCATTTAATCATAATTCATAAAACAAAGTGTATTTGTATTAAGAAATTTTCAGAAACTTAAATTAATTAATTTTTTCAGTGAAAAAAAAATCAAAAAGCAGAAAATAGGAAACTAAGAATCATGAGACCGTGCACCTCTTTGGGCTACCAATCTGCAACGCCAATATTGCCTTCTCTGAAAGTGTGATTAAAGGCAAGGCTCCAATGGAATTCCATAAAGGATCTAATTCTGTGAACAATGGGAGCATAGGGGTGAGTTTGATTAACTCATGTCCACAATAACTGTAAGGCCACTTTAGATTAATCAGGCTCACAAATCAAGTCAGTTATACCAGATGGCCAAGCCAAAAAGAGATCATGCATGAAGGTAAGTCACGTTTCTATCAGAGCCAGAAAAGCCAATAATCCATCGACCTTGAGAGTCAGTACTTAAATTAATTATTTGTAATTATTATTCTATAATTATATATTTAAAAATATTTATTTATTATTTTGTTAAGAATTTTAATGATATAAAAATAAATGATCTTGTGTTTTCATAAAGTTCTATTTTTCTCGACTTATCCATTTTTCATAAGCACATGGACATGGATGTGTTCATGCACATGCAAATCCATGATGACAAGACTTGAGTGATGAAGTGAGTAGTGAAAACAGTTACGAAGAACACAAACGGGTGTTGAACACGTGGCACTTGTTTCTCTCTTTTGGCGCTGGCGCTAAATGATCCTGACGCAGAGAGTGTTGCTCTCCTACTTTCTCGGAACACTATCATCTTTTTCATTTATCACTTCCAACAAACATTATCAACACTAAGATGATAAAATCATTTTTTAAAATTATTATAATTATAATTATACTAATTTCTTTCAAAATTTAAAATAAAATTATTCAATGGATGTTTCTCTCTCTGAGTCTCCTCATATTCTATCTCAACAACCATCTTTGATTCAACGTGAACGTCTCACTGCATTCTCGGGTTTGAATTAATGCATCATTATGTTCTCTTTTCACATTTTTCTTCTTTTTCCTTCTTTTATTATGTCCTTCTCCATGTTGCAGTTTTCCAAATTTTCCCATTCTTGAAGGGTCAAGAAGCTCGATCAATTCAAATGGGAATGTTAGGATTCTATTAGAGGGTTCAGAAAACTATGCATGGGTTGAATTCACATTATTCTTGGTATTCATTGACATTACTGGAATATTATTTTGAAATCTTTGAAATACATTGTTTAATAGAAACATGGCACACAAAAAAGTTGTCCTTTTGACTCCAACCTCTTGGGGGCCATTTTTTCAAGTTCAGTTACGTTACAATGGTAGAAGGATTGTGCCTTTTCTGTTCTGAAGGGAGTAATGGCTTTAACTAGTGGATGGAATTGGAACCATAATGTTTTAGTTGCATTGTATTTGTGTAATTCAATTTTAGTATTATTAGGGTGGATTGGATATTAATTTCAGGCTTTGAGCTTTCAAGAGTTTGTTTGTAGGATGATATGATAAAATGGGAATTTCTTTGAAACATGTCTCCATGGAAATCTGAACGATGTTGCATGTCCCTCCTGCAGGAACATAGTGATGAATTCCCCACCTGATGACAACAGTTCAGAACCTACAGAGTTGGGCAGCCCAGATGCTAGTTCCAATGAAAATGGGAATTTTCTATCCTGTTATGGTGAGGTGGAAGGTAATGGAATAAGACTTACTTAGTTACTTACTACTACCTACTAGTAATTTGCATGTTATGAGCATTCATTCATGTGGTGATATCCTTCTATTTGAATATTTTTCAGCCAAACATCGATTGCTCTTGGTTCAGTGGTTAACTTGTCTTGTCCCTTCATTGAACCTTCCAATAAATGTCACGGATGGTGAATTAAGAGCATGCTTGAGCAATGGTACAGTTTTGTGCCAGATACTGAACAAGATACGACATGGTACCGTGATTGTGGTAACACTTTTTAACCTTTTACTTACTCTAACTGTAATTGGCAACTTGATTTGAGATGTACCTTTTAGTCTGGATTCTCTTATGTAGGTTAGTGAACCTGATAATTTTCTACCATCACAATCAGAAAATGTTAAAACGTTTCTGAAAGCTTTGGATGGAATGGGATTGCCCCGGTTTGAAATATCCGACCTAGAGAAGGTATAAGATGCCTAACTTTGTGTCATGCATTCAAATTAGAGTTTCACTCTCAGAAAAAAACTTGGTTTAGAGACAGTTGCACAATTGTAATCAATAAGGCATTATTTTGATCAGTTAAATTAATGCCTTGTTAGTGTAAAGGTTTTTATACTAGATATGATTAACTTTATTCGAGTTTTAATTTAGACTTTTAACCATTTACAAAATCACTCTACTACTCTAGATATATCTTTTAAGGTAATTATTTTACAAAAGTAAATAATTGTACTAAACATGGTACTCAATGATTAAATGACTTTGTAAAAATCTTTATATTGTCAGAATATTCCAATTAAATTCTTATTAAATGTCTGAGTAGCTTTTATATCTATTTTTTGAGATAAAAATTTTATTTATAGCATTGGTTTTGTTTTGATGCCTATCATGTCTCTTTTGTTGTGTAGGGGTCTATGAAAGCTGTTGTGGATTGTCTTTTAACACTTAGAGAGAAAAGTTTGCAGAATGCTTTGGGAGATAATATTTCTGTAACTAATTCCAACATTGTGAGCCCTCATGGGAATACACCACTAAGTTTTCATTGTTCTCCAACATTTGGTGGAGAGCAGAGGAAAATTGCAGCTGGGTCGATGTTGCAACGTGTTAAGAGTTCCCCAGTTATGGCAGGTCCGGTGAATTTTATTCAACTCAGACTTGTGTGTGTTTAAGCATACAATGTTTTAAACATGGTGACATGGTTATGTTAACAATTAAGAAAACTTATTTGTGAAGTCCTAACATGTACTATTAAAGAGATAGTATAAAAAGTGTTGGTACTGCTCTCTAATCAAAATGGACATTTCATAGCAGTAGCTACTACTTACTAGTTACTAAGAAGAAATACTGATTTTAACTAGAGAATAGCGTCAAAAGAACTTATGACATTTTATCTTTGTCCTTAAGTTAAATCTTATTAACTTTTGTATGGAAGACCTTTTCCTTGAAATTTCTTGTTAAATACTATTTATCTATATTGTTTGTCCATCATCAGTTTCCAAATAGATTGCGCTCTTGTCTTTAAGTGATTAGTTTTAGTCATTTGTATATTCTGCAGAATCATCAGCTTCATTAATACACCATGTTGGTCATAACTTTCATGAGGTGTTTCAAATGAAACCTGGGAGTTACGCAGATCTTCCTGCTGCAAAAATAGCAGAAATGATGAAATCAAACAGTATAGATGTAAGATCTTAAAGTCAACCACCTGATACACACACTTTATGTATGTATATAGATACGCATTTTTTCTGTTTGATACATAACTGATTTGTTTCAGAGTCTCTAATGTTGCAGAATGCTCCCACTCAGTCGCTTCTGAGTGTTGTGAATGGTATTCTTGAAGAAAGTGTTGAAAGAAGAAATGGGGAAATACCTCATGTATGGCCTCGGAGACTTTGGTTTGGTGTTACATATGTTCATAAACTCATTCATTAGCCTACATGTATATAATCGATGCAATTGGTTTGCACCAGTAACACATGTGCCACAAACAGTTTCACAAACACTGTCTATTATCTTTGTTGTTCAGCGTGTGGCTTGCTTGTTGAAAAAGGTTACTCAAGAGATTGAGCGGCGCATGTCAACTCAAGCAGAACATTTGCGAACTGTATGTTATGTTCATTACATTATTATTTTCAAAAGCTAGTTACTTAGTTTCTCATATCACTTTCTTACCCTATGACTTCAGCAAAACAATCTTTTCAAGGCTCGGGAAGAAAAATACCAATCGAGAATAAGAGTACTCGAGGCACTTGCATCTGGAACTATAGATGAGAGTGAGGTATCACAAATAGTTTTGTCTAGTTATTTTGCTAGAAGTATACCAATTTTATATACCTTCAAATTTTCCATATTGGTACGAGATTTCTATTTATCAGAGGGAACTTTTGTAACAGATATGTCCTAGCCAGTTTCAGCAGTTGAAGGTAATGGTTTCTTGATTTGCACAATAAACAGCGTATTGATACACTTTTAATTGAATTATGTTTAAGTTATTTGGTTTTGGGCTCTCTGTCCATTCAATACAGGGTGAGAAGATCAAAGAGAAAGTAAAAAAGGTAGATGAGAATGAAGTTGTTAGGTTGATAAAAGAGCAGGAGGACAAAAATTTGGAAATTTCAGCCTTGAAGGTAGAACTGGAAACAGCCAAAAGAACATATGAAGTACAATTCTCACAGATGGAAGAAGAAGCTAACAGTTTTAAAGCAGCATTGACACGGAAGGTCCAAGAATATGAGCATCAATTGGAAGAATTAAGAAATGAGGTAAATGTTTCTTACTTTGCACAAACAGCAATATATTGGTACAATATGAGGGAAAGGACAAGACCAAGAGGTTTTGGTTAATCAGAATATAATTTCACTTTGGTAATCTATGCTGAAACTTTTATGGCTCAGATACTTGACATAAAACTCTAATTCTAATTGGAAAATAGCACTAAAAACATTTAAGTTTTATCCTTTGAGAAATTAGTTTCATGTTATATGCATTATGAAATATTTGGCCCTTCAATACAGGCTGAAAAGATCAACGAGGAAGTAAAAACGACAGATGAAGAGGAATCTATTAAATTCATGAAAGAACAGGAGGACAAAAAATTGGAAATTTCATCATTGAAGCAAGAACTGAAAACAACAAAAAAAACATATGAAGTGCAATGTTCACAGTTGGAAGAAGACGCTAAAGATGCTAAAGCAGAATTGACACAGAAGGCCCAAGAATATGAGAATCAATTGGAAGCATTAGGAAATAAGGTAACTGTTTCTTTGCAGTTTGCACGATAAGCAATAGATTTTTTTTTATCGCCAAATTTTAGTTGTTAATTGTTAGTTTATCGTTAGTGGGAAAGAACCGAACCCATTTCCCTCCCTTCCTTCTCCTTTTATCACCAAGTCAATCTTATAATTCCTCCATAAGCAACAGATTAGTACACTTTGAGAGGCAGGACAAGACCAATAGGTTTTAGTTAAAACTTGAAATACAAAACTTAGATGCATTTGATGTTCTCTAATCAGAATAAGAATTTCAGCTTAGTAACCTATGCTGAAACTTTTATTACGGATTCTTGAGATAAAACTGATTCTGATTGAAAAACATATAAGGAACAGTATTTATGTCTTATCCTTAAATAAATTGCTTTATTGTTATTTGTATTATGAGCTCTCTGACCCTTCAATACAGGTTGAAAAGATCAAAGAGGAGGTAAAAACGGCAGATGAAAAGGAAATCGTTAGGTTGATGAAAGAACAAGAGGACAAAAATTTGGAAATTTCAGCATTAAAGCAAGAACTGGAAACAACCAAAAGAACATATGAAGTACAATGTTCACAGTTGGAAACACAAGCTAAGGATGCTAAAGCAGAATTAACTCAAAAGTCTCAAGAATATGAGCAACGATTGGAAGAATTAAGAAATAAGGTAACCATTTCTTACTTTTCAAGATATGCAACATTTTGGTACAGTTTTAGTCTTATATGCAGAGAGCAAGAGCTTTTAATTAATCTAAATGGGCATCCCTACAACGTACGTGTATTTTTTTATAATTATTTATTAGCAACGTACTTTATGTATTTATCTATTCTTATAATATCAATTTTAATATTAATTAATTTAATATTATTTTGATAATAAAATGCCATAATTTATTTTTAAAAAAATTACTTATTTAATCTCATAAAACATTTTCTCAACATTAATTTTATCCTTAAAAATTTACAGTATCAAATAATTCTTTTAAAGATTAAAATAGCTTATGAGATTATGCCCGAATGGTGTACGTATATGTATTTTTAATATTTATATACAGTTCTTACATAGTATTGATTATTTTCATGTTATTTGTTTGTATTATGGGTCCATTGGTCCTTCAATACAGGTTGAGGAGATCAGAGAGGAAGAAAAAAAGGCAGATGAAAAAGAAATCATTAGGTTGATGAAAGAGCAGGAGGACAAAAATTTGGAAATTTCATCATTGAAGCAAGACCTAGAAGCAACTAAAAAAACAAATGAAGTACAGTGCTCACAGTTGGAAGGAGAAGCTAAGGGTGCTAAAGCAGAACTGGAACAAAAGTCTCAAGAATATGAGCATCAATTGGAAGAACTAAGAAATAAGGTTAAGGAGCTTGAGGTTTCTTCTGATTCAAAAGATCAGAAGTGGAACATGAAAATGAACCAAATGCAGACAGTTATAAAATTTCAATTCAGTTCCCTACAGGTACACTTACAAATGTGTTAATGTCAATGTTATCTTGGTGATGTCAAACATTACAATTTTGTACTTAATTTGCAAAAACCCAGAAATTGAAATTATCTTGGGAATCCATTAAGCACAATGTTATGAAAGAGCAAACGGTTTATGCAGAGGATTGTGATCGGTTAGGTAGGCCTTTTTAGTAGAATGCATCTGGTTTTTGCAAAACCGTTTGCTTCTTAGGAGTTAACTCTCATCATTTGGTTGTAAATTAATTTTTCAGGTGTTTATCTTAAACCACTGCTACATGCAGCTGAGAACTACCATGCTGTTCTTGCTGAAAATCGAAAAATGTTTAATGAGATTCAAGAATTAAAAGGTGGCATTATCTATGTGTGTTTGTCTACTAGGCTATTGATGTAAGTCTACTATGAATTCACACAAATTTTTTCTGATACAGGAAATATCAGAGTATTTTGTCGAATTAGACCATTTCTTTCAGGCAAAAAGGATAAACAATCTATTGTTGAACTCATTGGTGAAAATGATTTGGTTGTGGCAAATCCATCCAAAGAAGGAAAAGATGCTCTTCGATCTTTTAAATTTAACAAGGTTTTCGGCTCTGCCACAACTCAAGGTTTTAGGATTAATTTTTTTTATCACAGTTTCTCCTTGATTAAGTTGTTATGTTAACATTCTAATGTTGAACTAATGATATTAAATTGAATAATGCAGCGGAGGTATACTCTGACATTCAATCCTTTATAAGATCAGTTCTAGATGGATATAATGTGTGTATATTTGCTTATGGCCAAACTGGTTCAGGGAAAACTTATACGATGGTATGAACCCTCTGAATATATTGATTTTTATCTCATACATCATGCTATTGAAGGAATTCTTCATTCTATAAGATGCCAACTTTTCTCAGACTGGTCCAAATGGGGCAACAAGCGAGACTATTGGTGTTAATTATCGAGCTCTAAATGACCTCTTCAAGATTGCCACAAGTAGAGAAAGCTTCATAGACTATGAGATTGGAGTTCAGATGGTAGAGATATATAATGAGCAAGTCCGTGACTTGTTAATAACAGATGGTTCTCCAAAAAGATATCCTTTTTTTAACATTTTATTCTTTGCATGGATTTTCTTCTACTTTTTTCTTTCTCTGATTTCCTTAAATGCACACACTTGGGATATTGACTCGATCTCAACCAAAGGGCTTAGCAGTACCAGATGCTAGCTTGTTCCCTGTGAAATCACCTTCAGACGTGATTAAGCTAATGGACATTGGACTTAAAAATAGAGCCATTGGTGCAACTGCTATGAATGAAAGAAGTAGCCGTTCTCACAGGTTACACCACTTTTTTTCCCCCTTCTTTAACATTGAAATGAAAGCTTTCTATTATGATAACAGCATGTAAACTTATGTATACAGTGTTCTCTCAATTCATATTTGTGGAAAGGACTTGAAGATTGGTTCCACAATGGTTGGTAATCTTCATTTGGTAGATTTGGCAGGAAGTGAAAGGGTAGATCGGTCTGAAGTAATTGGGGATAGGCTTAAGGAAGCACAACATATAAACAAATCACTATCTGCCCTTGGAGATGTTATTTTTGCCCTTTCTCAAAAAAGCCCCCATGTACCATACAGAAACAGCAAACTTACTCAACTTCTACAAACTTCTCTTGGTAAATCTTTATTCATCATTTATTATGTCACATTCCTTGAATCTTTTCTATGTAGACTTTCTTTTGATCTTTGAATCTTGTCTTTGATTTTACTGCACAGGTGGCCAAGCAAAGACACTCATGTTTGTCCAAATTAATTCAGACATAAGTTCATATTCTGAAACACTGAGCACTTTAAAGTTTGCTGAAAGGGTTTCTGGAGTTGAATTAGGAGCTGCACGAAGTAGCAAAGAGAGCAAAGAAGTCAGAGAATTAATGGAACAGGTACTACCTTTTGTCTACCAAAATATGTTGGCATGACTGTATTACATTCTTTTCAGCTTTGTGAATGAACTTAAATGTCTTTCAGTTGATCTTATATCTGTTTCCTTTGCTTTTATTTTATACTTTGAAGTGCATGTTTGGATTAACTGTTTGTAAAGTTTGAATGAATTTCGTTTTACAAAGCAAACCTGATGTTTCTTTCATTTGAAACTTGGATTAAAGCCAAACATAAGTGCCTAAAATTATTGAACGAGAAACTAAACATATCACACCAACCTGAGTTTAGCAAAACAAACGTATGTTCAAGGCAGCTGAACGGGAAACGAAATATAGCCAAAATTAGTTGATTACCAAACACACAACTAATTATCCTCTTCCTTGCATGACTTTCCAGGTGTCTTCTTTGAAGAACGCTATTTCTGCAAAAGAGGAGGAGATTCAGAGGCTTCAATTACTCAAAGGTTCAGTCGGTAGCATTGTTTGGCGAAACCAAATTCCACGAAGTAGAAGTATTAAGCACTACGAAGCTGATAACCAGCAACCGATGGATGATCACATACATCAAAGTGAATCTCTTCATCAATCTGAACTTAATGGGGGAAATATAGGAAAGAAAGTTGCTGCAAATGCAGAAACTTCGGGATTTACAGATTCTGATTTTGATGGAAAATCAAGTGATCTTTCTGACAGTAGTGTTGCTCCAGGCACAGAAACTGATGGTTCTGAAAATTCCAGTCTCACCGAAGGCAAAAAATCATCAGACAAGAGGTGAATAATGCCTATTCTATTACAGCTTTGGTTACTGCCCTTTACATTCCTGCTAAAGAGTTTACTAAATCTTCATATTAGAAAGGGAATTCTTGTTAATTTCCCAGCTAGTTATCTGTACCAAAGTTATCAAAATATATCTGGTAACATAAATATAACCCCTTCCCCGTGAACTCAACTATTTAAGGAAACATTTTGTACAGTACAAGGGATTTTCTTCATTGACTAAGTAGGAACTTTTACCACATTGGTTGAAGGCTTAATTACACTTTTGGTTTCTCTTGGTCAATTTTAGTCTTTCAAGTTTCAAGTGTGTAAATTGGGTTCCTTGGGTTTCACCAATGTGTTATTTTAGTCCCTAGATTTTAATCGAATCCCTTAGTTTAGTCACTCAAATTTCTTACAATTGCAATACCTATTGACCCACTTGAAATTTGGGGATTAAAATCACACATTTATGAAACTTGAGAGACCTAATTGGTACAATTGAACTTGAAGAACCAAAATTACAATTAAGAAGCAAGATGCATGTTAAATTTGCATATTATTCATTTGCAAGTATGTGTATTCATACGAATCATACATGCTTGCCCGGGGAATAATCAGAGATAGTCTACACTACCTGCATCATTTAGTAGTCATGCTTAAAATTAATGTAAATATGATTTTTTTTAAAAATTTTCTTCATATATTTTGCAGATCTAAAGCAATTCGTAAAACTGTTCAAGTGATGAGGAAATTAAGCCGAACTTCATCTACGGCGACCACCCCAGTAAAGGACGACCCCGTGAAGAAGTCACCAGGTATGTACTATCATAAAGTTGAAGTCTCCATTGGGGATATGAATACTATTCTTAAAACCTATGTTCATTTAACTGTTGAACTTTCTTTCACAAATTTGATGACAGGTATTAAAAAGAGCGTCAGTATAGGCAACCTTAAACCTCCAAAACTGTGGAAGTAAAGTAGGAAGCAGAAGCTACAATTTATTGATCTAGTCTTTCACTATTTGACACGCACCATGTAAATAGAATTGTTTCATTGGTATGTTCTAACACTTGAATTTTAGTCATTTTTGTGGGTGTTTGCATCCAGTCCAATTTTGTATTCTTAAGTCGGAGACAACCCAAGTCCCCCACCACGGCATCACCGCCACAAAATAAAAAGAAAGAAAGAAAGAAAATATGCTAGTTTGTGTATAAACATAAGAGCTAAACTCCATCAGTTTAAAATAGAGAAGGGTTTATAGCAAGCATTCAACTAGCTGATGTACAAAGTTTGATACGCGTTGACAACAATGTGCTGGTCTATATAAAAACTTATATTTTTATTTCAAAGCATCGTTCCTTGAAAATGACCAACCAAACTTACAAAAGGACAGGATACTAAAAGAAGAACATCACATTAGTGCACAACGTATAAATAAATAACAGCAAATCAAGCCCGCAATAAATCACCAAGAATCACGTTGAAATATCAAATAATGTGATTTTATATCTTTAAACAAATTAGCTTATAAATTAGTTAAGGTAGTTTATAAACTATTAAAATGCCCTGATAAACACATTCAATATTTACATATTTGATTTATTGTCAAAAAATTTATTCAAACACTAAAATTAATTGAGCTAAAATAACTTTTACGTTAAATAAAATAAGTATATACTATGTTGGTACTACCTTGTTTTTTAGAAATAAAGACTCAATTGAAAATTATACAAATGAAAATTATATTTTAAGGAACCTCTCTAAATTGTTTAAAACATAACAATTGTGTTCTTTCGGTCACATTTGTTTATTTATTTGACAAAAATTGGTATTTTGCATTGATTGTCAATAAACCGATGTAAGACGTTTCATTTTTTAAAGCAACCGATGTAAAAGACTCTATAGATAAAAACACCGCATTTGCATCCAGCCGCCGACCACGCCCCAAGTTCAATTTATTTTGGCAAATACCTTAATTTTCTAAAGACAAATCAGTGATCTTTGATGGGTTTTGTTCAAAATTAAATAATCTACAAAAGTCCTCAACCAAATTTCACGTAACGCAATTCCCATATCCAAAATTCAATTTTGCGAAAACATGCAACATGGTTTTGTTTGAATTTTAAACGGGACTCAAATTCAATTCCCATATTCCAAATTCTCAAAGTGTTTGGCAGAGAAGTCTCTATGGTGATAACCATCATCAACATCGTCATCTTTTTGTGCCGCCATGCTTCATGAAGTCTTGATTACCACCATCGTGTCACCTCTCCTCTCTCACAACTTTGGTGACCTCCGTGTTCTTATAGAGAACATCCTCGTGCACAAAGATGAGAGGTGATTTTCTAATTTCAAGTAGTAATCAACGTTATCAATTGGACGAAAAAGAAGGCATGATTGTTGTATTTTAAACAATTAAAAGATCAAATTAAACATTTTAATAATTGAGAGATAAAATTAAATCTTAAAAATATAATTGAGACTAAATATATAATTAAAAGCATAATTTATATAAACATTCACTCCGACACACACTGTTTGCCGCACTGCTAACATGCATATCCGGCGAAGTTGACTCCACATCTCATATTTTATACACCATTCCACGACACCATCACATAAGCAAATACTAACCCATCATTTTCCAACAAATCAATCAACTAGTCCAAGATTAGAACACAAGACAGCCACTCAAATCTGACCATAAAATGCGCTTTGTTGCTTCCTGAGATCCTCCTAAACCAATAATTTTTTCCCTCGTGTCTCTCTCTCTCTTTTAAAGAACCAAATCATGGATATGCACTGGAAAAATACAATCCAACATCCTCACCTTTTCAATGGGTGGATTGCGTTTAACAGACAATTTCTCTTGGAGATTATCATAACATAATATTAAATAGGCAACTCCTCCAAAAAGGGCACCCACAAAAATTAATAAATAAAACTGATTTACAAAATTCCAAAGATTTTTCCTCAATTTCCTCCAAATTACAATTACAACGGGAGGACCTGAGTGACAGACACAACAATTGTAAGACTCTACGAACCTAACAAGACAGTTGCTCCTTTTTCCCCTGCCATGTTCTCTTTTATTAATCAAAAGGAAAAACCACACACAAAAACAAAATCCTCCCTATCTGAAATTTTACATAATACCATACTCAAAAACAGACTTGCACAGACCACTTATATATACATAATAGTACTCTAACAACATGATTAGCTCCTCTTTCCAAAAAAAAAAAAAACTCTCCAGCTATTTGAACTTGATTGAGTTTTAGTCCTCTACCATCTTTTCTCAGCTTCCTGTATCAGTTCTCTCTTTTCTTTCCTTTTTTATTTTTTGTTCAAAAATGGTTTATGCTACAGCAGAGATGCTGCAGCTTCTCCTATCTCTGTTAAGACAGTCAAAACCTTCGATCCTTACAGCAGCTGGTGTGTGACCAAATTTCTTTGGAACACAACCACGAGCTGAAGAAGAGGATGCCTCGGTAAATGGACTAAAATTCCCATTACCAAATTGCTCATCTTGGATTAGAGGGTTAGAGGCCCTGCTAGGAGGAGATCCGCAGAAAAATGGTGGTGACGATGCTACCACTTGGCCTCCAGATCTTTCCAGATAGCAATTTTCCTGCAAACAAATCAAACAAGTCTTTAGTTAGATTATTTGAACCCCATGACAAAAAATGATGATTTAGTTACTATAATCGAAAGGGTACATGAGCTTTGGTCATGAATCATTATCACTAAAAATTGATTTAGTGCCTAATTGGCAAATACCCATAATCAATTCCTCCAAGTTGAACATATTCCAATATAAGTCTGTAGATGATATTAATTTGAACACACATCCCAAATTATATTCAGTTGTCGAAAAAAAACTTTATCAAAATCAATTTTATCCAACTATAAAATAAATTGGATCTTTTAGGTATCACAAGAAAACAACTGTTTATAAGTTATTATGTTTTTCAGGGAAATTCTTGTACTAGAAAAATCAAAACGGGTGCATAACCTTTGATTATAAATCATCTCCAAAACTTGATTTAGTGAATCTTTGGGTATCACAAGAAATCAACATTTTTTTATCATATAAATATGCTTGTTTCTCATGAAAATACTAGTACGAGGAAAAATACGAAGATTGTGTAAGAAAGTAAACATTTTTTCGAGTAAATTTAATATCGTTTCCTAGAATACAACAAGAAATTAACATAGGAAAGAACCTTGGGGAGGATGATGTCCAGAAGCTCTGCCCCAACTCCTGAATCTTCCACCTCAGATTGGAAGCTGCTATTTTTTAGTGAACAGATTCAAAAAAAAAAAGTCATAATTTTTACAACAGATTTGCTTGAAAAACCACACAGAAAAAGTTAATAATAAAAAAGAACAGAGAAATACCTGATGATTGGGTGCCTTGAGGGTCTGATTTGCGTGTTGATGGAAGAGTGGTTTATGAGACCCAATCGGCGAGGTTTGGGGCAAATCACTGATTCCATGTTCGTCTCCTCACAGTTTGTCAAGGTGTTCTTCTCTTGGTACCCATAGTAGCTGTAGCTATTCATTTTTCCTCTTTTTGTTTCCTCCCGAAAACCAAACCACAGATCTTAACAAGGAACACCTGCAATCACACAGTTCTTCTTATGGTTTGAGAAGCAATAGAAAAATTCAACTTAACCCAATAAAACCATACAAAAAGAAAGAAACCCATTTTCACAGTTTTATAAATCCACAAGAGCTTAAAAAAAGTTTGAGACTTGATTGAAAGCAAAGAAGAAAAACACCCACTTCTTCTCAGGCAGATGAAAACCCAAAAAGGCTTTAAATTTTGAGACTTTACACAAAAGAGTTGTTTTAACGCGTAAGGAAAGGGAGAAGAGAGTACCTGAGCTGCCTGCTACAGTCACAAAGTGAGAGAGGGCACCCTGAGAAGAAGAAACAGAAAAAAGAGAGAAAGGGGAGGAAGAGATAAGAATATAGAGAGAGAGAGAAGTGCTACAGTGGAGGCAGGTGCAGAGGGAGTGATGTAAGACCGCACTTGTGGAACATGGATTGATGATTGAGATCTGGGAATGATGTGTCGTCTTGGGAGCAGTGATCCCCACACACGTGGACGTGGTGATGACTTTTACAGTTGAAAACGTGTATGTATTTATTGGGCCTAAAACGGTTAGTGTGATTTTTTTATTCATAAGTTCCATAACTTTTAACTAAGTAGGTGGGGAGCGGTCAAACGACAATCACGGGTAATTTTTTTTAAAATTTATCATTTAGAATAAAATTTAAAATAATATCTCTAAAAGAATAAATGGTAACATGTGTTACCAACCCTAATATTTATTATGATTTCTTTTATCTTTTAACATGGTTGTAAAATTTTACACTTTAATTTTTTATTTATTTTAAATATGACTTTAAAGCTGTATGATTTATTTTTCACAACTCTCAAGTCGTAAATGAATTTTTTTATTCAACTCTTAAATTATTGTATTACTTCAATTTTTTTACTTTTTTTAAAATTATAAATATTTTTTAAAATTATTTAATAAATTAATGTATGTTTTCTTTTTTTATTTCTATTTAATATTTTTTATATGATTTTATTTAATATTTATATATTTTTTGTATATAATATTTTCTATATTTTTTACTAATATTAATAATTATTATTTTTTTGTAAATTAAAAAATAATAAAAAAGACTTAAATTTAAATAAAAATATTAAAATGTACTATATATTTATTTAACATTTATAAAACAATTATAATCCTTAACATTAATAAAAAAATATATAGAAAATATATTAAATATTAAATAAAATAATATAGAAATGTTAAATAAAACTAAAAAAAGAAAACATATATTAATTTATTAAATAATTAAAATAAAAAATTATTTACATTTTAAAAAAGTTGAAGTCCTAAAATAATTTAGGATTTCAATAAAAAAAATTCCCTGCCAACTTTAAAGTTGTGGAAAAAAGCTTTTAAAACTTTAAAATCATGTTTAAAATAAACAAAAATTAAATTCATAAATTTTTTACAACTTCAATATGAAAACAAAAAATCATAACAAAACTTTCAATTCGAAAATTGTAACATATGACTTATTCCTTTCAGGTTATTAATTTAAATTTTATCTCAAATGATAAATTTGAAAAAAAAAATGTCCCTGGTTGGTTGTTTGGTCGGTGGGAAGCTTGTCAATTTTTTATTTATTAAGTGTGATATTTAAACGTTTTTTTAAAATATTTTTAATTAAAATTAAAATTTTATTTTTCATGTCAAGTTATTGGATGAGTTACTCAAGTAAAATTTTAATTAAAAACAATATCAACAATGTTTAAGATGTTAAGTCTTTATTTCTCCAAAGAAAAGATGTTAAGTCTTATTTATTTTGGCATAGAAAAAAAAACAGTAAATAGTTCATATACTTAAAAAGTGTTAGTTCTTTTCTTTTTACCGTAAAAGTACTAGTTACTCGTTTAATTGGACATTTTTAATATATTTTTTTCATGAAAAGTGTTAGTCACATACTATTTTCTATTACACTCGTTTTAAGTTTTAACACATTTTTTTATTATTAGTTAAAATTTATCTAAAATTAAAAATAAAAAATATATAATTTAATACACCTCTTCTGGTTCACTCTCTTTTATATTTACCTCTAAAACTAATTTAAAAGTTTTTTTACAAAAATTATCAATAATTAAAAATAAGTCACAACTTAAACTATTGTTCATTGATAAATTTAAAATAAAATTTATATATTGATACATATTTATGTATTGTAAATTTTAATCACGGTAAAAATTATATATTAAATAGTGTTTTATTGTAAATTTTAATATTTAAATATAAATCATATTATAATAAATTCATTTTCAGTAAAATTTATTCATAAACAAACTAATAAAATCATTAATGTGATCTTAACAAAAATGTCTAGATTTCATGTTAGCTCATAAATTTTAATTTTATTTCAATTAGTACTTACTTTATTATTACGAATGAAATCATTTGAGCTTTTCTTTATAAAATAAAATAAATCAGTTTTATTAAATTTAATTTTATAACACACTTGTAATTTAAACTTATATTTACAAACTTGAATACACACGTTTAAAGTCATACTAAAAGCATCGAAGTCTTATACCAAAGTTGGACTCGCATAGGAGTAAGGATCCCATCAAGAAATGCAGCTACATTATTTTGCTTCTATACATACATGACGGGATAAGTACATCATCAATAGATTTCAATTTTAATTATTTTTCAGCTCGCTAAAATTATAAGCTACTGTATTTCGCTTTAATTTAGTTAATTTTTCGCATTTTTGGTAACCAATGGCATTTCATCCCTTTTCCAAACCTCAAAGTCAAACAAAAAAAAAATGTTCAAAGTCCAACAATAAAGGTCTTATTTTTTTTCTTAGCAAAAGTATATATTTATATACAGAAATAGGCCTGTGATTGAAAAATATTTTATACACATTCAATATGCTATCTAACATCCTAAGAGAGAGAAATATAAATAATATGTAATAGGAGAGAGATAAAAAAAATGAAAAATATTAATAAGAAATTTAAAATAAAAAAGTATTTGTATATTATTATTCTATGCGATTAATAAAGAAGAAGAAAAATTTGGGATGAATCAAAGCAAAGAATAAATAGACCACTGTAGACATCACTCATCAGATTCGAAGATCTAAAGTGATTCATATCTATATATATTCCATTCTAAAGTGGCAATGATAAATAGCATTTTGAATTTGAGCAACGGAAGGTGCCTCATCCTAGAATTAAAGAGGGACCAAAATTATAATTCATACAAAATTCAATTATTAAAATTAGACACAACTTTAAATTATTTCCTATATTTAATTTTTTTAGTATATTTTGCTCTCATTACACAATGCAAAAAAAGGATTTTATATAGTCTAGTATCATAGTTAGAATAAGATGGAATGAGATACAATAAATTATTTTATTTTATTTTTATAAATTGGTGGAAACATGGTCTTGGTAATTTTTAGAAGAAAAATGTTAAAAACACATTTTTTAACATCCTAGAGTTTGATCGATAGAAATTGGAAGAGGATGGACGATAAAATATGTTGGATTGGTTGGTAAAAGGGAGAGATAGGGAAAATAAAATTAAAAATGGTAGTAGGGTTTAATGTACTATTTGTTTTTATTATTTATATCCATCTTTTTATCTCTCCACTTTTCTTTAAGCAAATACTTCTACTTTTCACTGTATATTTCTTACCTATTTCTGTTATTTTTTATTTCCATTATTAGTTCTATTTCTTTTCTCTATATCAAACAGAACATTAGTAATTAAGGAGGGGTAATTTTAGATAATGATAAGAGCTTCGCTTGGTGAAAAACAAAGGGTATGAATCTGACATTTTTTTTTTAAAAGAGTTAAACCTTTGTGAGAGACCATATCGGTATATATTTTTAAAGAAAAAAAAAAAACATCACTTGGTTAAAAACTGAAATTATGAAGGCCAGGTAACTTGCATGCACTATTTATCTCTCCTCCAATGTCTTATTCCACATGGAATTTCCCAACACACATATTTCAAACTACAATATTAAAAAAGAGTGGAGGGAAAGAAAGGATAGAAAATAACAAAGCCAAGCTGATATGACCAACAACACATAATTAGAGTAGTAATTAGATGGCTTTCACCTTCAATTTCGTGAATTGATTAACCAACAACAGATACTGATGAGCCAAGTAAATCAACCTAATAAAGAATATCAAGAATATAATACCAGACGTTTGAAATTTTCATTTAAATTGGTGTTTAAGACACCCATGTAGCTTTTTAATCAAACTACATTAAACCACAATTATACAATCAACAATTAATATTACAAGTAATATCGAAAGTCATATATATATATATATATATATATATATATATTTGAAATCCAGAGCAAAGTTATGCTGCCTCAAAAAGAGTACATTGCCTCCACAAACTACAAAGCAACACATTTCAGAAATCAAACTAGCAGTATTAGGTTATTGAAGGAAATGAACACATAAGTTTTTTTTCTTTCTAAATCAAACATGATGCTAGTTATGCCAATTAGATTTGCATATTGTCTGTCACTAATAAGGAAGATAGATGCATCATACCACATTAAAAAGAAAACATCGTGGGATAGGGAATCTCTGAATTGAGGCGGTGCTGGGTACGTGTGAATCGAGAACCAATACCACTTTACATTTTCAATCAGTCCAACATGCATGTTACGTACGCAGGGTTACAGATCACAAATCAAAGCCGTCCACTAAATACTAATAATATCCAACGGTAGATATTAGCGGTGAACCAATACACCACTTGATGAAGCGGTGTACGTTGGATGCAATATTTGTGGGCATGCGACGCAGCTTTGGTATCTCTGGTGTGGGTTCATTTTAAGATGCCTTGTGACTTGTGACTATGTTCCTCCACCCCACAAGAAATAAAGATAAAGGATGCCACAGAAAAAATAATATATTATTCATAAAGAGATCGAAGACCAATAACAACATACATACCACATATTATATGAGGATAAAAATAAAAAAAGGAGGCCTTTTCCGACTGAAATCAAAATGACAAAATTAACGTGTATCTTATCAATTATATATGCTGATTAATTAACAATTTTATAAAATATGCATGCTATATACGATGAGTCGATCAAATAAAATAATAATTATATAACTTGTAACAAAAATAAAATAATAGCTGGTTTAACTCTTTAAACTTTGGATCATTAGAAATTTATAAGAACTGCTAAACAGCTTTATTATTAGCTCAGTACATGAATCGAATTCAACATGCATATATAATATTTTTATCTACAAATCATTAAAAATTTATCAAACCTACTAAATAACTTTATTAATTAGCTCAGTACATGAACCGGACATGCGTAATATTTTTATCTACAAATTAATTATTATAAGAAAAAAATTAAGTATAATATTTTAGATATTTTTATATTGTTTTTTAATTAAAACTGAAATTTCACTTCAGTAATTGATAGTATTAATCTTTATTATTAAATTTATTAAGGTATAATTTTAATTTTAGTTTTAATGAAAAACTAATTAAAGATACAACAACAAATAAGGTTTTGTTATTATAATTTGCATATGGTAAAATGTATCTTTAAAAAAAAGATTTTTTTCCCGTACATTCGTCAGGATGGATTTTGCTTGGTCTCATAAATGCTAGTTGGTTTTAGAACTTTTTTGGTATTATTACTTATTTTTAGATATTATTACTTATTTTTTTATTTTTGAATATTAAATTAATTAAAATTAAGTTGCAGTTGTTTATATAAATAACAATTGTTTATGAATAAAAAATATTTTCTTATCATTTAAGGAAAATAATTTAAGAATGACTTAAAATTATCATTAGAATAAAATATATGAGTTAAAATAAATAACTTAAAATAAGTTGTTTAAATTTCACTCATTCGAGATGTTGTTGATGAGTTAGTGCACAGCAAATAACAATCACGACATAATTAATTAATTGGTGAAACTAAACTATTTTTTTTATTAATTTGTAGGAATAAAGAGAGGTACTTAAGGAGTGATTTGGCTGGACTGAGAAAATTATTGTTCAAGAATAAATTTTTAAAATATATAACATGGATGTCACATCTTTTTATTTCTATTTTAATTTAAATATTTTTAATTCTTTTTCTTTTGCACAATTAAACATATTCTGAGTTTACATTATTTTATGCATATTGTTTAATCAACTAGTTAGATTCTTTAATCTAATATAAGTTATTTGCATAAATGTATCTCAAAATAAAAAAATCTTTTTCACATGTACGTCAACATGGATTTTACATTGTGTCATAAATGCTAATTGATTTGGGATTTTTTTTTTTCCAGAAAATTCAGATCGAATCACTGGACGGCAATCACAGTATAATTAATGGATGGAAATTCATTTATAATACAACACTCTGTTCATTCAAATTTTATTTATTTTTAGTTTCGGAATAATTTCAGTGAACAAGTGGCGCTCCTCTATATGTTCCTTTTAAAGTACCATGCTGTGGACTTGTGGTGTGTATTGAGTTCATAGCAGCCATTAGTTTATTCCACATTTCTATATAATTAATTAAAAACTAAACGTTACTATATGTACTGATCTATAAATCTCTAAATCAATACCCCAGAAACACTAAAATACTGAGCCTTTTATACCTATATTAAAAATACCTCAATTTAAAGAGAAATATAAATATTAATAGATGAGGATGTGTGCTTTGAGGAGGGGAATGTCGGACTTTTTGAGATAACTGAGACTTGAAATAAGTCCATTTGCTCGCGGCCCATCACTGACCATAAGCTAGTTTTTAGTTCGAAAAATGTTTGGATATTGGAGGTTTTTCTAAGTAGTCTCGTCCGGTCTTCTCACTCAAGTGGTTAAGAGTTTGGACATTAAAAATTAGAGATGATAATAGGTGGAGTTTAGATAAATATATATTATCATATTATTATTTTTGTATAAGTGTGAGGTCAACATCACATAAGACAACAAGAATTATAACTCAAATTTTAAGAGTTTGAATTAAAATATAATATCAGATTCACTTAGTGATTATTCATAATTTATTGGTAGAAATTTTTCTAATATTTATTCCTAATTCTTATCTTTGTATCTATTAGGCATACTCATACTTGTTATTTGCACTTTATGTAAGTATTAATAAAAAAAATAGTTATTTTTTTTACAATTGAATTGAAAAATCATTCTTAAATCATCTAGACATAAAATAAAAATGATCAGCATGATTTCTTGATATTATTAAATTCAATTGGATATGAACAAAGCAACAACCCAGCATGTTCAATCTAACCCAGTGCATACTATTGTAGAAAAAAAATATAACAGTAGTTTTTATGAGTCAAGGAAAATTATATAAAAAATATCACTTCATATGTCCAAGATGAAATTTAGAGTGACAATAATTTTCTTTTAATACCCATTTTTTTCATAACTGAATTACACTCCCCAAGTGTACAAAACTTTGGGGCTCTAGGCCTCTAGCAATTATTCCACGAATTTTAATTAGGAAATGCCTTTTTCATAAGACTAATTAACATTTGAGAAAGAAAAGTCAGTACTTTTGCACTGATTCAAACAGTAAACTCAAGTAAAATCTAAGAGTACCGTTTAAAAAAAAAACAATAACAATCAAATTAATACGTAGTTAAATAATAAAATGTCAAAAATATGAGGACAAGTTTCCCAAATGAGACATGATTTATTGTATTTTGGAGTAAACTAGAACTTGAATATGTCAATATACAATTTTGAATATATCCTCCTAAAAATTCTTATTCTTAATTTCTTATAACGAACTGTATGCTGCTGTAAATTTAATTTTACAAGTGACCTGTAGACAGTTATGCCTGCCATTGGTTCTGTATTATTTTTTCTATTTATTTCTCCCTAAGACTATGATTTTATTCAACTTTCATGTGTGGCAGCCTTGTTCATTCTTCTTTTGATTCAGCTCAAATCAAACTTAGGTACTTGATTTGGCTCTGATCTTTTACCTTCAAAATGCATCAACAACATAAACATTCATCTCTATCTCTTTTCTCTGAATTTTAGGCTCCATAATCAACATGTTTGTTATTTTGATTTGTTGGGTCGCTCCATTTTCTTTAATCTAACATTACAGAAGAGTGTTGTGCATATTCGTCTTGTGCAGTTAAGTACAATCATCATCCAATCACCAAATCATACCATCATGGTGTGGGGTCAATGTGAGGGGAAGAAAAGTGGGGTGGAATAATCTCTTTGAAGTTTCCCTTCCATGATTCTCACTTTGCTCATCTTCTCCTCACACCAGTGCAACTGCTCTTCACTCAAGTCATTCATTCTTAAAACCCTCGACACCACTTTTAGGTCTATGAGTGCCATCAAAATATCCATATCCTTTTCCACCTTTAACTTTCTCTTCCTCAAGCATTTCCCTGCATGGTTAAGATCCTTAACCTTCACCCTCTTCTGTAGATTAGGTGGAGACAAAAACACGTGTTAGGAAATTAAATTAAAAAAAATGATCTAGAAAGAATTAATTTGAAATTTTGAACTTGCCTTTTGATTAACCTTCTTCATTAGTCGGAGTAGTGTTGGATCAACTGTGCCTCTTTGTTTTCTCCTAAAGTAGGCTGCAAGGATCTGACAAGGCTTCTCTTTATCATTCTTCAGAAAATTCATGAATGTCTTTATCCCGTCCTCCATTATCTTTAGAAATGAAGCAGATGATATTTTGCATTGAAAACCACCATCCTTCTGATCCTCCTCTAAATCTTTTCAACAATCAAGAAAAATATTTTTTCATAATAATGGTCTATACTCAATTTCAGGATAATGATTTTGTGCATTTTTTCCTTCTTAAGCCACAACAATACATTGTTTTTCCAGCATGTATTTGATTTGAGAAAATATTTTCTATTTTTATTTTTAATTACAAAAATGTCATCTGATTTAACCTTTTTTTTGTGTGTGTGTTTTCAAAATTTTGTTTAGGAAACAGTGAAAACAGAATCAATGGCCACACAAGAATTGTAAAAATGTAAGTTTCACACTAAATAATGATGTACAAATAGAGTTGATTTAAAAAGGACAGGTTCTATTTTACCAACACTAATTATACACTATGCAGTATGCACTCTAATTAAGGTTGGGTTGTTACTTGGAGGAGAGGGAGAAAAAGTAACTTCCATACCTTGATATTCTGGCACTAGGAGTAACTTTGGCGCCAAAAGCCTCATTCTAGCAAAGATCTCAGGTCTCCTGCCATTCTCATAAGGCTCATTCTCAATGTATCTCTGTAACAGAACCTGAAATTGCTGGAATTGCTGCACAACGGTGGCAGAACAACCGGTATCATGATCCTGGTGTGAGGCGTGTTTGGAACGAAAGT
The DNA here is from genome assembly GCF_004193775.1 of Glycine soja. NCBI lineage: Eukaryota > Viridiplantae > Streptophyta > Magnoliopsida > Fabales > Fabaceae > Glycine > Glycine soja. Next base: position 3,302,786 of record NC_041009.1, read on the forward strand.
TTTTGTAGTTCCAACTAAGGGCTTCCCATGTTAAACAAATTTGTGCAACATATGCAGCCTCTAGTTCATGATATGGGTTGTGACCAGCCTCAGCGGGCTTTTTATTCATATTTTGAAACTTATACACAATACGCTCAGACATTGATCTTGGAGACATTTGGATGGACCTTAATGACTCTGAAAATTGGTTTGCCAATGTGTTAACAAAATAATCTACACTTATAATAATAATGCACTAGGAATTAGAAAAGGATGGTTACCACTTACCAGTTTCATGAAGCTTCTGTGCACTAATTCTGTCTAGGATTGCCATCTCTTCATCATACTTTTGGAACAATGTGTATGATTCCCACTTGGGGCAACTTCTTGATGAGCAAGAAAACTCATCTTCAGTATCAGAGTCCCTGCCAATGATGGAGCTCTTCCATTTAGAGGACTCATCATCCTTCTCTTCAATCATTAACTTCTTACTCTGCAATTGGGTAGAAGCAAAAACAAAGAATCTCTCATCCCTTGCAAGGTTTGTCTCTTGCACTTTCTTGTTTTTAATAATTTCAATGCTAACATGATCGTCTGCAGAAATTAAAGTAATTAATATCAGACAGTTGATCTAGGACTCTTGGAGTAATGGTGTATGTGAATAATTCACAACTGACTATAATCCTCGCTCAACAACTAAAATTAGCCTATGAGATGAAGGTAGATTCCTCGCTTATATATAGTATTAATTTTGGCCATATCTAATGTGGGTTTTCTACCACATCCTTATTCTAAAGATTGAGTATTTCAACGTAAAGTTGGCAAGACTGGACATCTCAGGGTGATATAACCTGAAAATGGGTGGTCTAATAGTCAAAACAACAATCACTAAGATAAAAAACTAGCTCACAAAGGAAGAGTTGTCTCCTCACGTGTATATAATATTTTTTACCATATCACTTATGAATGTAGGATTTTCAACATATAATATAGAATAGAATGATATATTATCTATAACTTGAGATACCGTCACGGTTTTTGTTTCTTTTGTATGCGCTGAGGCTGATGGGAGAGGTGGTCCTTCTTTCAACTTGGGCAGAATTTGGAACAGAATCAGGATCTCTCTCTGGAAAGTCTACTTGAATCGTTTCCACCTCTTCATTTTCCAAGTCAGAAACTTGTGGTGAGTTATGGAGAGACAACATTTCAGAATAATGCTTTTCTTCTGACTCTTCTTCATTCAAGCTCTCCTCATGGCTTATGAATTCTTCCGAATAAGAATGAGTCCTCTGATGCCCCTCATCATTCTGCAGAAACACATGAGTCTCCTTGCCACAAGTGACTTGTAATCTCTCGTTAGAATCAACACAAGAATACCCTTCTTGATTTTCTTCTTCTTCCTCTTCTTCATCCTCGGTATACACATATTCATACTCTTGATCCCTGCAACAAACGAAGAAAAAAGGTGTAAGTAAGCTTCTGGAGGCAAAAAAAAAGGGTAGAGAAATGGACAATTAAGACCTTTGGATTAAGGGGAATCTGCCTGTGAAGGTTAAGAAGGTGACAAGGAAAACGGAAGAGGAGAAGAGAATGAGGAAGAGAAGCTGGAAAGGGCTTGAGACGACATTGTAGAAGAGTTTAACAAGTGCTTCTTCTTTGGGACATAGCAGCATTTTCTTTGTGGTGGCTCCAAAATGAGAGCTTCAGAGGACTCCACCACTAAGCAAAGCAACTCCTTTTAAGTGCCCTTCAGTTGCTTTCGTAACGGTATGCTTCTTGGTCAACAAGTCAACTACAACATTGTCTGAACTGAAATGTCAAAATCTCTGATATCATCCCCAACTGGTTCATGCATGTCCGTTATAAGCCCTAAGCACCAAGGACAAACCTGTCGTCAAGATCACATAGTTTAGAATATTGGACAATTGTATTCGTGGCTTGTCTCTTACAATAATATCTACAAGCCTTCTAGTAGGAGCATGCAATTTATAATGTAATTTTATTAGAGAAAGACACTGGACACTAGTCATAATTTTCTATAATTCAGAAATGAACTTTCAGTTGTATGAGGTATCCACACGCACACACACATATATATTTCTATCATAATTTTTTGCTTTTGATTTGATCGTTCAAATTTGATTCACAAAGTAGGCTGTCACATGATCCTTCTATGATTGAATAACATCAGGTGCTAATAACATACTCTTTTCTAATACACTTTAAAAAAAAAAAAAGAATACTCCTTTTAATTTATTGAAATTTAGGTAAGTTTTACTGATTTGAAAATGAGACCCATCAAAGAAGATATGTGATTTACATGAATTTCATCAGATAGAAATTTATTGGAAGAGTGTTGAAGAGCATAATGTTTTAGCATTTCTTCTGATATCATTGGCTTGAAATGAGAATTTAATTTACATGGGCAAGCTATTATGTAATTTTTCGGGACTGTAATTTTTCTTTTTAATATGTATAAAATAACGAAATTAAATAACGCAAGGGGAATCATTTTCATTCTACTTTTCATGAATAAAGTACGTAAGTCATGTTTTGCAGTGTGTATTTGACGCAGAAAATCCCAGTCTAACGGGGTCCTCTTTTCCTACAAGAACAAAAGGCAAAAAAGAAGAGACCAAAACCAAGCCACACGCATAGGTAGACAAATATGAAGTGCACTTTACTAAAGAATTACATTACATTACATTCTTCGAGGAGAAGTTGAATTCATACATTATTTAATTGAATAGATTATGCGTATTAACTCAGGGTGCACGTATAATAAGAGGTCTTGTTTCAGAGTTCTGATTCTTCCGATTCCAAAACAGGAAAGAGTTTTTTTTTATCTTTCATATTTCCAGGCTTGAGTGTATTCCTTACCTATTGATGGAATAAAGATCCATTTGGAAAAGATAGTGTTGGCTGTGTCAATTGCGAATTCTCGTGGCAATCCTCTTTATTGATCCTTGTCTTTAACGTGGTTACTAAGATTGCAGGTTGCAGAACAATGTTGTCCACAAAGAACAAAAGTGATTTTATATGATTATTAATTAGAGTTTAGCCAACTTATTTATTGCTCTGCACAACTTGTTGATGTATAAAAGAAGGTTCATTTTTTTAAAAGGAAAAGAAGGCTCAGTTACGTAGTAGAGAAAATCTCTTTGTGGTGTTCAAATCAATCGATTCCATTCAACCTAGAGGAATGAATAGATATTGATATAAAATCTAATAATTAACCATGGATTAAGCTATATAGTCTAAGAATTGAGACTTCAGGCCATGATTTTTTTTTAAGGTGCGTGATAATTTAGACACCTTTATTCATTATATATATTTTTTGTCTTCCTTTTTCGTTATATAAATCATCAAATTTTGTATTGATGTTTTTCTATTTCGAATTTAAATTATTAACAAATTATTTATTCAATTAAATTTTTTTATAATAAGTATTTAAAAACTTAATAGTAAACATGTTATATTATTATTATTATCATGATCATCATAATCATAATTATTATAATCTTTAATTATTGTTATTATTATTATTATCATGGTCTCCATGAAAAAATAAGTAACACAAAAGTCAGTAAAGAATTAGGATAATTTTAATTATTAAGATATTTTAGGATATGATAATTGATATTTTTTATATATTTAAATTTTGTTTGTTTTTATTTATTATCCGTATTTTTGTTTGTTAAATATTTTAAAAATTTAATAGTCACATTAACTTTGAATCCTTAAAAATGACATAGATACCCGAACAACTGAGTTTAGTTTGGGCTTTGCAGTGGAATTAGGTGTAGTAGCATTTAGGGAGTTGCTAGGTGCACCCAGCAATATTGCTGGTGCACCCAGCAATTTTAGTGAATGGCCATTTTGCCCTTTAAGTTAAAAATTTAAAAACGCGCTCCTCTTCTCGGAAGACCACTGCTACTTCTTTTCTTCTTCCATTCCTGTTGATCCTCCAAGCTTTCGTCTTCTTCCGGACACCGCGAGCCAAGCTTTCGTCTTCTTCCGGACACCACGAGCCAAGCTTCTTCTTCTTCTCCGTCTTCTCCGCGAACAGCCTTCGAGGTTAGTCTCCCTAACTCTCCATTGCTTTTACTATCCAGTATTGATTCAGCAGTGGAACCTTAGGATAGTAACCTTAGGGTAGTAACCTTAGGGTAGAAGACGAGCGGGGAGAAGATTAGAGTATGCCGGAAAAAATGGGGAAATGGCTAACGACGGAGTCTTCCGGAAGACCCGTTAGGGGTTCTTCCGGAAGTTCCGGAAGAACCTTTTCCGGAAAGTTTCCGGAAGAAGTGTTCTTCCGGAAGTAACCAAACGTCTTCCGGAAGAACACTTCTTCCGGAAGACTTCCGGAAAACGTCTTCCGGGAACTTTCCGGAAGAAGTGGTTCATCCGGAAGAATTCCGGAAGACGCGCACTTCCGGAAGAACTTCCAAAGTTCCGGAAGACCTTTCCGGAAGAACCCCTTCTTCCGGAATGTTTCCGGAAGAACCACTTCTTCCGGAAGTGGTTTTTTTGTTTTTTTTTTTGTGTTTTTTTTTTTAAAATTTTTTTTAAACAGAAATTGTTTTGTTTTTTTTTAAATGAATTATTTTATTTATTTTGGTTATTTTGTTTTTTAGATTTTATGAAAAATGAAGTTTGGGTTTTTGATGTCATATTTTTTTTATAATTTAAATTGTGTATTTTTACTAAATATTAATTTGTAAATTAATTTTTTTTTATAAAAGTAGTTGTGTTTGTTTTTGTTTATTGTTTTTTTTTAAATTAGTGTTTTTTTTTTAAAAAATGAAGTTGTCTATTTTTATAATTAAAGTTGTGTGTTTTGGAAGTTTTATAAAAATACTAATTTTTTATAATTAATTAGTTTATTTTATTATAAATGAAGTATTTTATTTACTAAAAAAATTGTGGATGTTTACTAAATAATTTTTTTTTACATTAGTTGTTTAATTTTTTTAAAAAAAATTAACTTGTGGATGTTTACTAATTAATTTTTTTTACATTAGTTGTATTTTTTTTTATAAATGAAGTTGTTTATTTTTTTTTAAAAATTAAGTTGTGGATGTTTAGTAATGAATTATTTTTATATTAGTTGTGTTTTTTTTTTATAAATGAAGTTGTTTAATTTTTTTTTTAAAAAATTAAGTTGTGCATGTTTATTAATAATTTTATTTTACATTAGTTGTTTTTTTTTATATAAATGAAGTTGTTTAATTTTTTTTTTAAAATTAGGTCGTGTATGTGTGAAAATAATTTGATTTAAGTTAGTCTTATTTGTTTATAAATAAAGTTGATTTTTTATAAAGAAAATTGTGTATATTTTGACCGAAAAAAATACGTGTTCGACATGATTTACAAATCATGGCCAGAACACGAGGTTTAGGTCGTGCCATAGGTAGAGTTGTAGGCAGAGATAGAGCTGCTGACGAGGATGCTGGCGATGTTCCCGAGAGGCGTAGGCCTACTGCCTCAGCCCGTAGGCTACGCGTTCATCAGATGACTACGGAGGGACGTGATATGGCTGAGGACGTCGCTGACATGACTGATGATGTCCCTGAGCAGCCTACGGAGGCACCTGAGATGCGTGCGGACGCACAGGGTGCTGATAGTGGTGAGGGGTCAGATGGTGATGATGCTGTAGAGGGATTCCCTGGTGGTCCACGTGACCCGTCAGTGCTCACATCATTTGCCGAGCATGTTGCACATGCCGTGTGGAGTGGACAGGTATTTTAATTTGTTAATTATTTGTCATTGTTTATTTATTTGTTTATGATTAATTTTTTTTAATAATTGTATAATTTGTACTTCAAATCAGGAACGTCCTGATTTGAAGTTAGTGTCACATGGGAGGAAGCTGACACTGATTGGGAGGCCAGTGCCTGAGATTGAAGGCCTGGTGGCTGCCACAGGATTAAGTCCACTGATAGATTGTTCAGTTATTACTGGCGATCCTGGACTTATATCCGTATTTGTGGAGAGGTGGCACAGTGAGACTAGCACCTTCCACCTTCCAGTAGGAGAGCTGACGATCACATTGGATGATGTGTCGTCCATTCTACATTTGTCCATCACTGGCGCCTTGCACAGTTTCCACGCTCTTTCTACGGAGGAGGCCAGATTCTTGCTCACGGAGTTGCTGGAAGTGTCTGCGGAGGAGGCCAGAGCCGAGACAGCACTCACACGTGGAGCATATGTACGATTAGGATGGGTTCGTGACATTTATGAGACCAGATGTCAGGCCCGGCGGTGGATTGTCGCAGCTCGCGCTTATTTGCTGCACCTTGTCGGTTGCACTCTTTTTGCTAATAAGAGTGCAACATACGTGCATGTGGTCCACCTTGACGTTTTCCGGGACCTCGCTCATAGTGGTGGTTACGCTTGGGGGGTTGCCGCGCTGGTTCATATGTACGACCAGTTAGATGAGGCTTGTAGGACCACCACCCGACAGCTTGCGGGGTACTTGACGCTATTTCAGGTAAATTTTGTGTTTATTAATATGTTAGGTTCGATTATGATTTAAACATGTTTTTATGTTATGTTAACCTCAATTATTGTGTAGTGCTGGATCTATGAGCACTTCCCTAGTGTGCATCAGTGCGTGACTGACGACACATACCAGGAGACGTCCCCACGTGCTTCCCGGTGGTTGACGTCGAAGGCGCACATGAATGGCATCACAGGAGCACCCTACAGGGCACGTTGTAATGGTTTGACCGTCACAGATGTGTCCTGGTTGCCGTACACGGAGCATCGGGGTGTTAGGGCGTTTCAAGAGATTTCATCGTTCCAGGGTCAGCTCAGATGGGGTCCTATGATCGTCGCAGTTCGACCGGAGAGGGTGGTACGCCAGTTCGGTTACATCCAGAGCATCCCTCCGCCGCCTGTTAGTGCACGATTGTCACAGGATCAGATAGATGACAGGTGGATGGAGTTTGCGGATCACTTACTACCTGCGGGTCAGCCTTGTTTAGTGCCTGGGCAGGTATCTGCGGATTACATTGAGTGGTTTTTCCGCATATCTCACCCTTTCATGACACCGACCCAGGCAGCTGACCAGCAGAGGGATGCACCAGCTGCAGACCCTGAGGACTACATACAGCCGCCCAACCCCCAGGTTCCAGTGGCATTTGACCCCCCTCCATATGTGGTAAGATTATTTGCGCGTTTAATGTTTTATGAGTTGTTGTTTATTTTGAATTTCATAATAAATGTTTTTACTGACTTTGACAGGATGATTACGAGGGATATGAGGCGATTGCACAGAGGTTGGAGCGTGTGCTCAACCTTAGGATAGTCACTGCAGGCACAGAGTTATATGACATTATGCAGGACTGCCTGACGATCGCGAGAGGGGGACCCAGTGCTGATGGGACGGTCAGGGCTCGTCAGAGACGCCGCACGGACCATTGATCATTGTATTTATTTTGTTGTGTTGTAGTTGACATGAATATTTGTAATTATTACAGTTTTTGTTTAATATAGTTGGCGTGTTTTGCACAGTTTATTATTTTATAATATAGTTTGTTATTCCGATTGTTTGTGGTCCTTAAGCGAAGTTTACGGTTGTTTTAAATTTATTTTTAAAAAAAGGGAACCTAGAATCATGAGTTTTGTTTGTAAGAATTACATAAAAAATAAAAGTTTTTAAAATGATTAATAATTCATAAGTGAACCCTTTTTCCATGTTCAAGTACCCATGTTTGTAAGAATTACATAAATGAACCCTTTTTCCATGTTTGAAGAATTACATAAAAAACATAAGTTTTTAGAATCATGAGTTTTGTTTGTAAGAATTACATAAATGAATCTTTTTTCCATGTTCAAGTACCCATGTTTGGGATTTTTTTGCGTGGGTGTGTCTGTGCCCTGAGACAATGGAGGGCGGCCATTTCTCATGTTTGGACGTCAAAGAATCCAAAAAAAATAGTCCCGTTCCCCAGTTCCGTCAACTAACACGTCAAAACAAAGCCTCAAAATCGAAAAAAATAGGAAATGAACCCTTTTTCCATGTTCAAGTACCCATGTTTGGGATTTTTTTGCGTGGGTGTGCCTGTGCCCTGAGACAATGGAGGGCGGCCATTTCTCATGTTTGGACGTCAAAGAATCCAAAAAAAATAGTCCTGTTCCCCAGTTCCATCAACTAACACGTCAAAACAAAGCCTCAAAATCGAAAAAAATAGGAAATGAACCCTTTTTCCATGTTCAAGTACCCATGTTTGGGATTTTTTTGCGTGGGTGTGCCTGTGCCCTGAGACAATGGAGGGCGGCCATTTCTCATGTTTGGACGTCAAAGAATCCAAAAAAAATAGTCCCGTTCCCCAGTTCCGTCAACTAACACGTCAAAACAAAGTCTCAAAATCCAAAAAACTACGAAATGAACCCTTTTAACAATTAAATTTTTGGACCACTGAAACAACGCATTCAACTTTATTATGGGAATTAAACACGCCGTAAACATATAAAGGTTACATCAACAAAAAAACAAAAAATTAAACATGACATTCAGTTGTTTAGCGACATCCCACTGACCTCGTCTTCAACATATTTAGTAAAGACAGCTAAAATTTCTATTGGTCCATATTTTTTCCAGTAGTTAGATTGTACTAACACCTTCAGCAGTTCTTCGTTGGTGATCAGCTCATTTATTTCATATTTTATAACCGTATCTGAATACTCAAACCGAGCTGGTTGGCGGAAAAACAATCGTCTTACCGTTTGTGATTCGTGAATTCCAAGAGGGGGGATCCCTTTAGGTGCAACTTGCTTGATTAAATTCTTCAGTTCATCGATGGTACATGTTGAAGGAATTTGAAATTTCTTAGGATTTTTTCCTGTGAACGCGCAACCAACAAATTTGTTCTGCGGTGGCATGTTCCATTTGCCGTTGTAATACAGGATCGCGTCATGAATACGAGGCATAGTGCGTTCAAGTAAGTTTATTATTCCATCTGGTGTTCTTCCAACGGTGCATAATAACTCAATCGGACCAACACAAGAAAATTGATCATTACACATTAACATTGTGTTGACATCGTCATTATTTATCAATTTGATGCACTCAAAGCGAATTTGGTTACCTGTATCGGTGAATGGCTTCCGGTAGTGAATTTCATCCAAAAATTGTTTGTCGGATAGCTGAAGGGTATTGTGTATTCTCGTTTTTAGGCTTGCAAAATCACACCTATTTGGTACTCGAATGGGCACCGGAGTTGAAGTTTGGAAGTAAACCCCAGTATCATTGTGAATAATCGATCCATTTGGATAAATGAAAGCCAACCTTGAGTTGACAATCGTCTGACTGCTAGTTTCTCCTAGAAATGCCATAGTTTGTGTATCAGTTGGGAGATTATTTGAAAGCAAGATAATGTGTGATTTAGTAGCCTAGTCTGCCATATATATAGATGGTTGTGACCGAGCCTTTGTTTAACTTTGTTTACAAAAAAATAGACACGCGTAAATGTGTAGTCAAGTCAGCCAATGTGTTGTCGCTAATGTGTAGTCAAGTCAACCAATGTGTTGTTGAGCGACTGCTAGTTTCAAAATGTGTACTGAAGTCAACCAATGTGTTGTCACGCTCAAACTGTAACACGCATGCATGTCATTATGTGTTGTCAATTATGACAATGATGTATGCTGTACGCGTAAATGATTTTTGTTGGACCAACAATTTCCTTGCTTAACCAAACGAGTAGTTGATAATATTAATTGGTTAGTGACGGGTTACAACGAATTATATCGCATAATGAATACAAATAAATAAACAATGAATGTTTAGTCTTCATTTAGGTCTACATAGTGTGTTTTGAATGACATCAAGCTTGTGTATTCCTGCATTCTACTAATATATGGAATTGCCCATTGCTTTGCCTGAGAATAACAATTGGTTGACCACAACAGCGCTGGGGGCGGCAACGGACAATGGTCTTTCAAATAAACCTGTTGTACATGAACAAACATTATATCATGCGTTGACCGTGCCAAACGAACAAGCGAAGTCATTGCATAATTGTTACACTAACTATATTCAATGTACCTGAACAAAATGATTTCCAAACACGTGACCAACACATATGATGCGGTGGCCAGAAGAGTCAGGTGGTGGTTGACTTCTAAGAGGGAAAAATGTCATGCTTTGTTGTTGGGACAACGATACAAGGATTACGTTATACCGTGAAGCAATCACATATCCCATGTCTGTTATATCCATCCACTTGTCCACACTAACCTGAATGAACCAAACATACACATGTAAGTAATTTAAACATTGTTATTAAAAAAAATTAACCTAAAAACATACCTTTGAAAATCCATCAACAAGTAGGGACAACTTTAATTGTTCAAATCTCTCTGTGCCACCGAAGAGGTTCATGTACTCATGCGACCACCTGCAAAGTTCTTTAAGCAATTCATTACGCACTAACGGCCACGAATCTTCCCCCATACCTAATAAAGCGCCAATGGACCGATATCCACAGTTACCGTCCGCTTTCACATCCACAACGTCACGAATGAAACCTTGAAAGAATGACGCAAATTGATCCAACATCGGGATGATCCTTGTTGGCTGACGCGGTTGAGAACATGATGCACTTCGTTTCACTGGAGAGTTGCTGCTTTGAACAGAATGAAAAGCATCAACATACTCCCAGTAAGACGGATCACGCTTTGTGGATGTTTGACTTCTTTTCATCGGTTTCTTCGGTGCACCTTTAGTGTTCACCTTTGATGGAGGAAGGCACATAGAGTTATGATCAGGGTATGCGATTTCTCGAAGTTTACTCTTCAGATTTACTTTGCCAGCCACATCAAGTTCATCAAACCTTTTAGATATGACCTCTATTTCTTCCTTGATGGTGACTTCCGTCTCACATAACCCTTGGTCTGAAAAGCAAAGTCTCCTCCAAAAAAGATGGACTGAATCCAATGGGATGCTGCTAGCAGTATACCTAGAAAGCTCACATGCACAAGGAAGCCCGTGCGTGCTTCTCATCACACAACCACAAGAAGAGAGATTGTTGCCGAGATAACGTAGACGGTCAATCTCAGAAGCAATCTGATTTAAAGCATCCCTCGAAACCATCCCAAGAAGCCTCTTGTATAAGGTTTTTTTATATACATGGCCAACCACATGCGTACTGGTTTCAAAGGATGCTTTAATTTCGACGTGTTGCAGCGTGATCATGTTGTTCATGGCATCCCAAACACTACATAGGTCTCCAACGCTATTTTGTAGTACTCTTTTGAGAGCCCAATGAGCTGATTCAACCCTACATTTAAAATACACAACAAACATGAAAATATACAACAATTAAATACCATTTAATATTAATCGTTACTAACAAATAAAATCAGTTGTTAATACCTGTTTGTTGTTGTGTTGCCTAGGTGCATGACCTTATTCGTCCATGCTGTAATAAATTTTTCCTTGTGGGGGATAATCCATGTGTCGTTAACATAGTCAACGAACATCGGCCAAGGCGAACAAGCAACTTGAAACTTCTGATATGACTCATGGAACTCGTATTCGGACGGACAATCAACCAAAGTACCCCAGTTATCCATTACATAGTCCCACGCATTTTTTTCCCCGATTAAAGATTTGCACTTCGCCTTCACATTCTTATCGATATGAAACCTGCACAACAAATTAGTAGACTCGGGAAACACAGTTTTCACTGCATTCATCAGTGCTAGGTCTCTGTCAGTGACAATAACAAGAGGGAGGCGATCGTGTCTTAAAAATAGGCCTCGAAATCGTTCCAAAGCCCATACAATATTATTAACACGCTCAGCCTCCAGATATGCAAACCCAACAGAGAATGTCATCGCCGTTGGTGTCACTCCAACAAAGTCAAGTAATGGGAGTCTGTACCTGTTTGTTTTGTAGGTACTGTCTATAAAAAACACCAGATGACATGCATTGCATAACTTTACTGCATCTGGGTGACACCAAAACAGATCACGCACCACAACTTCATCCTTCAATCTATGCCAATGAATGTATTGATCACGTTCGAGAAGCTTCATCAGATGCTGCATTTCGGTATCAGCTCCTCTTATTGAAGAACGATATGCACTTCTTGCATTGTAAATTTGCTTTATCGTGGTGTAACTGTCGGCATTGTGTTCCTTCAACGTTAGCAAGATGTTTTTCGGTTTCACCATCGACTTTGTCATATCAGCAATAATTTTCTTTTCTTCCTTAGTCAATCGCCCGGCGTATGGATGTCCAACTAAGGACTTCGCCAATTCATGATTATGAATCCCACAGATCAACTTCACCATCCAACCTTCCCCTCCACGCACTGGTTTCCCACGAAGCCTGAAGGGACAACCACATTTCCTACTCCCGGTGTCTTTTCTAACGAATTCTTTATTTCTACACTTGTACGTACCACTCCTTTCACACCCAATTAACACAAATGAACTTCTTCCTCTGCTACCGGTCTCTGTGTCAGATCTCATAATCACTGCAACAAATCCATTTTCATGGGCAACTGTTCGAGCCCATTGCAAAACATCATCTCGAGTAGCGAATACCTACAACGCAACCCTAACACATTAATTTTCGTACAAACCATCAATTCAACCAATGACTCAAATTATCTATGATTACCTGAGATGTATTAAAAGCATTTGAACAATCGACATGTCGTTCATTCACTCCACATTCTTCTTGATTATCATAATCATAATCCATATGAACTTCTTGTGACATCGCAAAGTCATACCTCCATTGATCTTCGTCCATCTTAAGGACATATGCATCATACACAAGTACATTCAAATTATCATATAACCACATCCAAAAATTTACTACACCTTAAATAACAAACATATTAATAGGACATATGCATCATACACGACTATATTAAAATTATCACTATATTCTAAATTTATAACTACATTATTTACTTAAACTAAACTTATCACTATAATAAACAACTAATAAAACATTTTTGTACCATTATACATTTAAGTTACCTAAATCATTTAATATTATACCATTATACCTAATTAAATCAATAATCCACAACATATATAAACCAGAAATAAAAAAAAATTATAAAACAGAAATATATATATATATATATATATATATATATATATATATATATATACCATTATAAAACAAAAAAAATTATAATCCACAATATATATCATTATACCTAATTAAACCAATAATTCATTATTAACTAACAGAAATATATATAAAACAGAAATTAAAAAAATTATAAAACAGAAATTAAAATAAATTAGTAATAATTTAACATTCCGGAAGAAGGTTTTCCGGAAGTTACGAAGGCCAATTCCGGAAGAAGTGCTTCCGGAAACTACTTCCGGAAGACCTTCTTCCGGAATTGGGCTTCGTAAATTCTGGAAGACCTTCTTCCAGAAGTTAAGAAGCCCAATTCCGGAAGAAGGTCTTCCGGAAGTAGTTTCCGGAAGCACTTCTTCCGGAATTGGCCTTCGTAACTTCCGGAAGACCTTCATCCGGAAGTGGTCATTCCGGACCTTCCTCCTTCTGTGCCTAAAATTTCTTCCGGATACATTTTTTACTGTTTTTCTTCTCTAAAAGCTAACCGGAAAACGAAATAAACGCGTACCTCCGACAAAATAGGAACAACAGCCACTAATAAAACTTCAAATACGGAACACGGGACCACCAAATCTTCAAATACTTCACTTCACGGGACCACCAACAGACTGCTGAAGGGACCACCACCGAAACAACAGCAAACGGAAGAAACAAACAAAGCAAACGGAAGAAGAAACAAAGCAAACGGAAGAAGAAACAAAGCAAACGGAAGAAGAAACAAAGAAAGCGCAGTAAAACACAGCCTGAAGACGTTAATTTAAAGAAATTTACACAAGGGCAAAATCGTCATTACATACACATTAAAAAAAAAAACTAACTTCCGGAAGAAGCTTCTTCCGGAAGACTTCCGGAAGAAACTTCTTCCGGAAGACAATGGAATTCTTCCGGAAGAAGCTTCTTCCGGAAACATTCCGGATGACGTTCTTCCGGAAATTGTCTGTGAGTATTTCCGGAAGACACAAATTAATCTTCCGGAAGAAGATTCTTCCGGAAACTTTCCGGAAAAATTATTTCCGGAACTTTTCCGGAAGAACCTTCTTCCGGAAGAATAATTGCTGAAGGGCAGTTTCGCCACTTCACTGTTTGCTGGGTGCCCCAGCAATAATGCTGGGTGCACGTAGCAACTCCCTAGCATTTAAAGGTCTTCCTTGGCCCACGATACATAATGATTGTATAGCAACACGCTGGAAAAAAAGCCTATAATTGTTTCGGCAGATCATCGACGCCTGAACTAGGAGTTATTAATAAGTATGATGAAATTACGTTTCGAAATGCAACATGCTGACGAATGAAACAAACTCTCAGTTTTGTAAAAGTTTGGCATTTACTTTACTGTTTAAATTTCTCATATATATATATTAAAGACTAATTACAAATTTTATAATTTTTAATAAATTTTAATTCATTAGAAATATATATTTAAAGCAGGCGTCATCAGAGAAAGTGTGTTCTTCCTCATGTTATTATTCAAATCTGAATACAATTAGTTAAATGAAGAATAATAAGTGTAACTAAAATTAAAATATGGCGGACTTCTCTCGCATCAAACCACTTCATCTTTTTTTTAGGCATCCACATCATATTTTATACTATATAAATAGTTTTTCAAAACAATTGGTTTCCAAAAACAGAGAGAGAGAGAGAGAAGTGCAAATTGTATACAGTATTGTTTTAATTTGAGCTACGCGCAGAAAACATGTGCCAAATTAATATAGCTTTTCTCTTGTTAAAAAACAAATAAAGACGTATATTATATAGGCCCGTTTCTTTATTGACATATAAAAAAGGCAATTATAGCAAGGATAAATTTTTGCTCTCACTAATTTTTACCACAATTTTATTATTTACGAGGGAAAAGTGTGAGGTCAGACAAATGATGTAATGAAGTGAGATGAAAAAATAAATTATAAAATAATATTGTAAGAATTTGTTTTAAGTATAACATTACTTCTATAATTATTTGCCTTAATTGCAATAATGACCTGGTGATCATTGAGAAATGGGTGTTCCCATCCCTGTGTAACAAAGAGGTGATTAAACAAAATGGAGGTCGAAGAGAAGTCATTAATCTAAGTGAAATTATATTGATCCCCTTTAACGTCTCAAATTTGAGCTTAATTTTTAGGTAGATGAAAAAAATCTTTTAACAGATATTAATCATTAGAAAAAATAATAAATAATTCAAATTGATATTATAATAAAAAAAATATGAATAGAAAAGAAGAAATAGAGGGAAAAAAGAGAGAAAACGGCAACAAACTCAACTGTAGATGATTGTGTGTGCTTATAGAATCTTGTGTTTGAAAAAAAAAATGCAGATGTGATATCAGGGCTCGATTCACAAATTCACATCGCAAAATTTTTGGTAGGATTAAAATTTGGGATGCTTCGAAGATTAATTGTCCATGAAATATTATGGAAACTGTCAAACGGAAACGTTTAGCATAGACGTGGTCAGTCTTGGGTTGGTAACCATTTTAACCACTCATGGTAATATTAGTCGACATAAACACTTAAAAATTTAAAGAATTATATATTAATAGTACATGAAAATATGAGAGCGTTTATTTCACGAAATTATTTTTGCATTTATGTGAGTCACATCCTCAAAATAATATAGTTATAAATATTATTTCTTAGCTTATATAAAAATGTGTTCGGTTAATTTTTAACATTTTTAGGAATATTTTTAAAGTTTAAAAATAATAAATAAAAATAAAAGTAAAAAATGGAAGTTATAGGTAAATTATAAAATAATTTACCATATTCTCATGAGAATATGACTTGTTCGTCCCATTAGCATGAAAATAAAAATTAGATAAACATGAAAATATTTTTTTTGGGAATGAAAGATATTTAAAAATATTTTCTGATAATCTTTTAACAATATGAGAATAAACATTCATATTTTTACATTCCCGAGAATGCAAGATAATTCTGCGTTATATATTTCACTATCAACATTTAGCATATTTTATTGGGATTTTCAATCATCTGTTTCTAAATATTGTCGCACCAACAATTTAAGGAAATAAAAAGATATATACATTTTTTTATATTAAAATTGGACTAAAAATGTATTAATAACATTAAATGTTACACTTTTTTAATAAAGTTTTCTACTGTTGATTCTTTAATTATTGTCATGATATTTCTGTTTTTAGTCGAAATTATTATCACTGTATCTTGCACAACAATATTATTTTTGTTTATAAGAAAATATTATTTTTATCTGAGTGCATTAATGATCAATGAATTGCTATAATTTTTTGTATGGATTAATGTTAATTGTTTTTTTATGTCAACAATTAATATTAGTTGTTGCTTCATTAGTTTTGGAAGAATTTGAATGCAGGATTATTTCTATCTTTTTTCTTTTCCCTTAAATCATCTATCAATTTATAACTTTTTTAACTATCGTTATCGTTAGAAAAGATCGATCATATATTTATGTACAACATCTATATTTTTCTTACAATTTAAAAGAAAGAGGGAGATAACGGAGGGTGCATGCAATTGTGTCCATAACTATCTTGAATGAAAGAGAAAAAGAGAATGTGGCTTCAATTAATTAGAGCAATGACCTAGTGGTCACTGAGAATTGGGTGTTCCCATCCTTATGTAACAAAAGGGCCATTAAAAATATGAAGAGAAAAAGAGAAAAAGAGAAAGAGAGTAAACGTAGATGACTGTGTGTGCTTCTAGAATCATTTGTTCGTAAAGACCATCCAGGGGATTCAATTCGTAAAGTTTTGGGTAGGATTGAAATTTGGGATGATTTGAAGATTACCCATGAAATATCCAACTGAAATGCATACCTTAAAAATGGACCTAATATATCGTTGGTTGGTGACCATTTTAACCGCTCGTAGTAATATTAGTCGACGTAAGCACTGACCTCCCAGAAAAATGTATTATATATGAATACGCACCCAACGTAAACACTACCCCCTCTCCCCTGAAAAAACAATTATATATTAGTAATACATGAAAATTATACATATGTTTTAACATGTTGTTAATTTTGCTGGGATTTTCAATTATTGCCTTCTAAACATTGTCGCAAAAACAATTTAAGAAATTTTAAAATAATTTTCATTAAAATTATAGAAAAAAATATATTAATTACATTAAATGTTACACACTTTAATAAAATTTTCTACTTTTAATTCATTAATTTAATGTCCTGATATTTGTGTTTTTAGTGGAGTATATCATTTTGATCTTAAGTGTATTAATCAATAGACCCGCGGCCATGCATACGCACACATTAACCTTCTTTGTCGTTAAAAAAGATCATATATTTTATGTACTACATAAGCATTTTTCTTATTACAAATTGAGAGAAAAAGGGAGATAACGGTGGGTGTTGGCAACTGTGTAAAAAATTATAAATCTATAATGAAAGAGAATGTGGTTTCAATTAAGTACACGTTCTCATTGGACTATAGCGCAAGGTTGGCAAAGGTTTTGGTGGGTAGAAATGGGTGAAGGTAGTTGGAGGTCGAGGATCATAAAATGACGAAAATCTACATCCCAAATAGGGTGTAACATAGACTCAACCCCCTCGTGCACAAATAATTGCAACTAGCCTTCCTAATAAATACTAATAGTACATATTTCCCCATCCTTATATACATTGATTATGACACAATTGTTTTTTGGTGGATTATTGGTTATGACACATACATAGCAGGCGTACAATGGTATATTCATGGTCGTATGTACTCTTGGTTTGGTAAGTAAATACACGTAAAACAAAGTGGCAGTTTTGGAATCAACCGAAGCTTAATAGTCATTTAAAATTAATATATAGGAAGAAAAAAACTGCATGTTTCGCGGGATATATCATCTTTGTCAAAGAGTTAGCTGTCTATGTATTTATTAAAAATAATATGAAACTATGTATGGATGCAAGTTGTGAAAAGTGGAGAAGCAATATAAGACCGACTTCGTCGTCTTGGTGATGTAAATGGGCTTAATTTTTGTGTATGATTGTTGTCCGTACTTGTGATGCATTACGTTGTTCAGTTATTGATAAGGTAGCTTCTTGAAGGGATCAATTATATTGAAAGGTGGTTCACAATTAAGAATGGAAGAAAAGCTACCTCCTGGGTTCAAGTTCCACCCCACAGACGAAGAACTCATCACATATTATTTATTAAGGAAAGTGTCCGATGTTGACTTCACATCCAAAGCTGTAGCAGTTGTTGATCTCAATAAATCTGAACCTTGGGACCTCCCAGGTACTTTTATATATTGCTGATCTCAATAGATCTCTGTGTGTATATATACACACACCCGGTTTCCTTTTTTTTATTTATTTTCTTGAATTTTAAAAAACTACACCTACATCCTTCTTTTTCCCTTCAATTTTATGATTTGAGAGAGCTTATATATGTTCTTTAATTTACAAAAACTTATTTTTGAGGACTACTGCAACTTATTGAGTGTCTTTCTAGAGCAAGTTTCTACTAATTGAAGCAAAATATTGTACAATTGCTTTAGACTGATCTCTTTCTGTCTATAAATTTTCACTGTTTCACTTTCATCAAAAGCTTAATTAAATGACCAAGTGTAAATAAAACATCATTGCCGCGCGTATGATTCTTCAGACTAATTTCATGATTTATGACTTTTAGGTTATTCTAGCCAATTTGACAAGTCTTAATTTTTTTCTGTTTCTCATCTCTATTCATCCTCTCTCTCTCTCTATATATATATAGAGATATAGATATAGTTTGAGCACTTGGCTTTAATTTGCTGCATGCTTTACCTGAACTCATGATCGATGGTGCACACTTCACACAAACTGAACCTTCATTTTTAGACACTTTAATCATAATTCATGCATGATGCATGTAATTAATTAAATATAGTTTTAATTTGATGGATGTGCAGATATGAATAAATATGTGTTATAAATAATATGGCGTATAATATTATTTTTTGGACACTAACCGTAGACAAATTGATTCGTATGTATATATGCTTTTAAGTGAAAAATTAAATAAACTAAATTATGACTATTGATGATGTGTGGTAATAGGTAAGGCATCGATGGGCGAGAAGGAATGGTATTTCTTCAGCTTGAAAGATCGGAAATATCCAACTGGGCTTCGAACCAACCGAGCCACTGAATCAGGGTATTGGAAAACCACAGGAAAAGATAAGGAAATATTTGGTGGTGGAGTTTTGATAGGGATGAAGAAAACCTTAGTCTTTTATATGGGCAGAGCTCCTAGGGGTGAGAAAAGTAACTGGGTTATGCACGAATATAGGCTTGCAAACAAACAACCCTATAGATCTTCAAAGGTAATTATTCGTAAATACATGCATGCACCACAGAAATAAAATGTTCTCATTCTTACTATACTATTAGCTGGTCTTTACATTGTTTTTGTTTTTTTAAAGGAGAATTATTTGGTATATAAATTAAACATGTAGTATAGATGAAGAGTATATTGTTAGCAATGCACTCACATTTCTTCTAAAATTTGGTATATAAATATGTAGTATTGATTAAAATTTATTGGAAATTATAAGCAAGATTTATTAAATAAAAAGTGAGTCTAACAAATTTTTAATATTAAAAGTGTATTAGAAGAATATATATATATATATAATTGTTAGCAACTCTTGTCATAGACAACAAATTAAATAAAAGATGCTCGTCTATTTAACTTTCCAAATCACTTGGTAGAGATGAGATTAAGTTCCCTTATTGCAATTAGGCAATCGACAATAACAAATAACAGATCCACTTTGTAAATATATGCAAAATGTGAAAACATGAATTTAAAAAATATTTAAGAGAAATTTAATTTAATTGATTGCAGAATGTTTTGTTGATAAATACAATTTTTTTGACTGATTGATGAATACAAAACTATAGGTGTTTAAAATTTAATATTTTAATTAGTAAATATTATTTTAACAATAATTTTCAAATATCTTATTATAATTAATGTTAATTAAAGAAAAATAAATATTAATTAAAAATTAGGAAAATTAAAAACTCTTTTCTTTGAATAATTAATGTTAACTAAAGAAAAAAAAATTGGTTTGATGTATGTGTGCGTAAATTCAAAAGACATATATCATACAAAGAAAAGGACATATATCTATGTTTAAATAAAAATACATGTAGAATTTATTTCTATTTAAAAAAAAACACTTAAATTTGTTGTATAAATTACATACACATAAATAATATATATCATTTTCTTGCAATATTCTAAAGACTATTTATTGCACATTTGTTAAATCAAAGCCTATATATGTGGGTATCAGAAAAGAATATGTAATAACTAACTTTCAACATGACATTATATCTAAAAAAAAATTAAAACATAATTTCCAATATAATTATAATCTTCTTGAGATATCACACACATACTCATGGTGATTTTGTATTTTTTTTCTCCGCTACATTGATAACTTTGTACTTAATTATTCATAGAATCATATTAATTGATTAACTTAAATTACACAATTTATTTACTTTAAAGTGAGAAGTTTATTTTATAGGATAAAGTATAATTATATTTTATAATCATTGATTAGAAAATTAACAATTATGAGTGTAATAAAATACACGTGTGCTATTTGTGTACTTTAGACTTATATAGTTGAGAAATTAATTAGTTTTGGTATGGTTTGCTAATTTTAATTTGCAGGAAGAATGGGTGATTTGCAGAGTCTTCCAAAAGAGCTCAGCACCCAAGAAACCACAGCAGACATCCTCTTCCCAACCATCTCAAGAGTCTCCTACCTCAATGGTCAACGAATTTGGTGATGTTGACCTACCAAATCTAAATAGCATTGCAAATTCATCCAGTAGCTTCACCAATAATATTGCATACAATATTAATGGTGATCCTAGCAATGCTGTTAACACCAATATGAACTTGACCATGAATTGGCCTTCTGGATTTCTGAATCCAAACCTTTCTGTGAATTCATTGCTTCTCAAGGCATCACAGCTTAGAAATACTTATCAACAAAGAGAAGCTGCGACCAGTAGTGATCATCACTTTGCAACATATGTTCCTCAAGGATTTTCTCACAATAATACTATTGGAACTGAACATCACCTCATGACTCCAAATCTCAGTGCTACTTCTTCTTCTTCCAAAGCTTTAGAGTATTCTTGTGTGCCGCAGCAGGAGCAACCATTTAATATGGACTCCATTTGGTGAACGAAGTTAATTATATGTAAACCCCTTGTGAATTATTGTCCTAAGTCCAAACTCTTCAACTTCTGTATATAGGTATAAATGGTCCCATTTCAAAGTAGAATGGAATTACTTTCTTATATAAGTCATTATATTTATTTCCTTTACAGGAAAAAACTAAACTCTGCTAGATAAATATTAGGAAGCCATAAATAATAAGTATAACAGTAAAATAAGTTCCAATAGAATCATAATACATACAAAATTTATAACCATTAATTAATATAAAACATAAAATTTAATAATAAAAGAGTTTAGAAGAGTTTAAGTTAAAACATGCTATGCATTATTCTTACAGAAAAAATGTGTTGTTATGAGAAAGAAAACGTCCAAATAACCCGTTGATCCAATTAAGGATCTCAAATTAATATAATATAATTTTATAAAAAGCAGAAACATACAAATGATATTTTATTATAAGTATGTCAAAGCACAGTGTTATTTCCATCTCATCCTATTGCTCATGGAAGAGAGATATATATAGACAAATAGACGACAAGTTTTAAATCGCATATCTCGTCGTCGTTAAATCAGTCTGATTCGCCACATCGCGTATAAAGGGAATCGAAGCCCGTTCCAATAAAAATTCCCTTACTAATGAAATAATGGTACCCTTAACAATCAAACTGTTTATCGTCCGTTTTTTCATTTTATCTCGAGGTCAGGGGGAATGCCGCGGGACTATGGGAGTCGAACCCAATTCTGCCAAAACAAGCCTCAATGTGCAACAATCACATTAAAACAAGATATGAAACGGAGATTGATCAAGTCTCCAACGTTGTGCAACAACTTACAACGGATAACAATAAAACTAAACTCTCCAACTTGCAAAAGCCAGCAACGTTCAAAACATAACCATAAAATCTCTATAAAAACCGTTAAGATATATTGACGTAGTAAGAAGAAAATCTTCCTAAAAGATAGGAATAAAAAAATAAAAATAAAAAGATAATAGACAGATTTTATCTCTTAAGATAAAATAGATTAAAAGACATTTTTTTTACTTTAATTTTAAATTATAATAAAAATATTTTCCAACAAACTCAACTCTTGATGTTGTAAACAGTAAACATTACTCGTGCATTAAGGAAAATCTCATCTGTCGGTCAGTAACAGAATTAACTTGTATGAAACATGTGAAGGAGAAAAATAATTGTTATGAATCCTTACAAAGCATTCAAGGGTTCAGTGGCATCTATATTGATGATATCTGTGTCTGTATTACAAATTTCAAGTTTACCGTGGTTTCAATTAATATTCACATAAAATATATTTGAGTGTTATTATTTATTTTTTTAAAAATAAATTGAAAACTAGATTATATGATGTAGAGATTAGTGTGAATCATGAACACATGATGATCTGCGATAATATCTCTCCTCACGTAAGACGATAAAACCCGCAGTATGTGACTATTTTTTTTTTTTTTTTTGCTGAGTTAAATTGATGAGGGTAAACCGAAAATAACATTGTTTTGGACCAAATAAGAAAAGCGGTCAAAATTGATATTCTTTAGTACAAGGAAAAGAGTTGATCAAGCCGGAAATAAGAAATTCACTACAATATTATATTTTTTATTTATTGAGGAAATGAGAATTCACACCTACAATGTATTTTGTTATTAAGGGATTAATCCCCCGTAATTAATCATAAAATTACCGAGGACAATGTCATTAAATTAATGAGGGTTTAGACTTTAGCCTATAGTAAAGTTGCCGAAGGAATTTGTTTAGGCAAATGCTATATCTAGTACTTTTTTTCTAAGTACATCCCCCTTTCTATTTTAATTTTATATGATTTAAATGACCTTTTTTCAAACTTTATTTTTTCTCTCACATTGTTGCACACTCCCTCTTCCACGAAAATACACTCCTTCGAAGGCAATAAATACTCTCCCTCTTTCATTAAAATTGTTCCTTTCTTCCACTCTCTTTATGGCATTTGATTCACTATGTTGATTTGATCTTTCTTGCTTGTTCTCTTTGTCTAACATTAGTGTTTTTTCATTATTAAGCTCTCAAAAATAGTATGTTTGCACTCCTTTTTGTGATTTATGCATAATTAAAAGAAATAAAATTGTGAAGGAAAAAAAATAAAAATTAAATTCCAAAAACTAGTTTCTAGTATACTGTTTTGCATTATCAATTTCGGAAAGTATTTTCCAAAATTCAAAATCGAAACAGTATTCCAAAACTTAGTTTATGGGAGTTTATTTTTATATTCTAGAAAGTAGTTTCCAAAATTCTGTTTAGATTTTGCATTTTGGAAATTTGTTTTCTGGAACATAAAATGGAAAACATTGTTCGGAAAACTAGTGTTTGGAATAATGATCGTAAAAATTTAAATAAAAAAGAGGAGTGTACTTAGAAAAAAGGAGTGGTTATACCATGCTTTTTTTTTTAACTTAGACTTTGTGTTACAATATGGGCTATACATATGGAGTTGTTATCGGCCCAAACACTATTGCTAATGGCCCCTACCAAGTGGCTGAATTTTTTTTTCTTATGAAAATGTCCTTCCCATCGCCATTGCTATTGTATGCACCCTCTGTACTACAATGGTAGATTTTGTATAAAAGTCTCATATTACAACAAAAACATATTTTCATTGTTTTATATAAAATGTGTATAACATACTCAACAAAATAATAATTTTGTGTACAAAATACTCAACGAAATCAAAATTTCGTTGAGTATTTTGCATGCAGAATCATGATTTTATTGAGTATTTTTTCGACTTAAAAAAATGCAACGGAATCACGATCACGTGTGTTCCCAACACAATAGAGTCATAATTTTGTTGCATCCAAAAACAGAGGAGAGGAAGGGGGAAGAAGGACGGGTGGTGGAATTTGAACTGAGGAGTAAAGATGTCTTTTCCATAGGTTTTTAAAATATGCAGGGGGAAATAGCATAAGTTGTAGGTGCCAAGAGCAACTCACCTATACATATGAAGCTAAGCCCATGAGGCCCAAACGAACAATTTCCCCTTGATTCTTGAGACTTGAATTGAATCTCCTTCATAATCATAGAACGAACAACATCCGTTTCTGGCTTTGCGGGTTGAGCAATGGCCGGAAAACAGGTCGGCGAGGGTTTACCGGCGAACCTCGCTGGAATGTCAAAGAATCAGCTCTACGATATCATGTCTCAGATGAAGGTACTTACAATACTTCTTCTTTTTCACTCTTCACGAAGAACAACACGCTAACCATTTCGTTTGTTGTCCCTCAGAATCTGATCGAACAGAACCAGCAACAGGCCAGGCAGATCCTCATCCAAAATCCTATGTTAACCAAAGCGCTTTTCCAGGTTCTTAAGTTTTTTTTTTCTTTTTCGCTTCGCTAAATGCTACGAATTTCGCTTATTCAAGTTCTGAACATTGACGGCCATATGCGCGTGCTTGATACTTAATAGTTACTGTCGTGTAGTTATTTTCCGGTGATTAGATTTAGAGGAGCTATTTTCCCTAATGCTTTGTCGTGAGATTAAACCTAAATCGATTAATTTTCGTATTTAGTTGTCGTCTGGTTTAAAGAAACAGTTCTCACTCTTTACCCGTAGTTAGTGTTTCAATTGTTGATGCCCTTGACAATGTAGTTACCCAGTTTGAGTTTGAGGTGATGGAGATTTATTTCCTTGAATTTGAACACTTTAAGATTCTTTTAAGGGGTCCCGGATGTTTCATGCATGTGTATGAGTGTATCTTTTTCTTGGACTTCCCTTTAATTATATTTGGAACAATCGGATTTTGTATTTGTATGTAGTCTAGCTTACTTATACTATAGTTTGTCTCAGCACTATTTCTAGTAGTCTTACTAAAACATCACTATCTGCAACTGTATGAGAATAAACTTATTTATTTTTCGTGAAGTCCCGAATTCTTTAATGAATGCAGTAGTGTGTGTTTTAATTTGGTTTTTATTGTTCAGTACTGAGGATCTTCACTCTTCTGCCACATTACACTCTTTGAAATTTTGTCCGTTTTCTTTTGTTTAATCAGGCACAAATTATGCTTGGAATGGTGCAAGCACCTCAAGTGGTATGCTTTTTTGCTTTCTTTTGATGTCTTTTTCACAACCATCCATCAGTAGAAATTTGGATGACAAAAATTATTTGCTTCTAGGTTCCAAAAGTTCAGCCAATGGTTTCACAGAACAATCAGCAGCCAGTACAACCAACACAACAGCCAAATATTCAGCCTGCTCCATTATTGCCTGGGCATGGTGGTGCACAGGATCAAGCAGGTGTATCTCAAACCCAAATTCCTCTGAGGAAACACCAGAACCAACCTTCAGTGCCAGTTTCATCTGCTGTTCCTGCAGCGAGGCATCAATCTCAGCCCATGGCTGCACATTCCTTGCCAATGCCACAACATCCTAAAGGACATCCAACTCCCCAAATGGCTCTAGTGTCTCTTCCACAATCATCACAACTTCCAAACATACCTCCACCTTCTCTTCAATCATCATCACAGCCTCTTCATCCAACTCAAATGGCAACTGCTTCCAGTCAGTTACAGCAACCAATGCAGACATCGGGGTTTCCACCTCTGCAACCACCGCTGCCACCGCAGATCAGACCAACTGCCTTGCCAACCTTCCATCCCCAGTATCCCCCACAAATGGTTGCAAACATGGGTTTCCAACATGCTGGTGCTTCTCACAATCTTCCGCAATCGATGTTTCATGTAAGTTTAATATTTCTGTTTACAATTCATAATCTATTGCCATGTTTCATGCAAGTTGCATATTATGTTATTGGGGAAATTTTCAGCCTGGTACAAAACCTTCTGCTAGTGTTGGGTCCACATTCCCACAGGGGCAGACACCACTTCCAGGTCAACCATCATCTCAGCCACCTTATCAGGTATGTTGAGCTATAACTGATGCTTAAGACTTAAGATTGTGTGCTGGTACCATGAACTCTGAGGGAGCAATTAGGCTCTATGGCACCTGCATTATTGGCTTTATTAGGATTTCTTGTTATCATTATGAATTTATGATTCCTTGTTTCATTGGCTAGTTAAATCCTAATTTGTCTGCATTATGGCTAATTCTTTTGTTTAAAAGGGATGCCGGCTACTACTTTATTATTAGTCATTTAGCTATCTGCTACTAGTAATGGCATTGTTACTGGCGAAAAGGGGTGCTGGCTTATAAATATTGAAGGGAAATGGGAGGGGAAATTTTTTGTTTCTTATAAATATTCTTTAATTTAATTTTTTTTATAATATTTTCAAATAAAAGAAATCAAATTTATAGATTAGTATAAACTTAATGTGCTAATTTTTTTGTTTATTTTTTTCAACTCTTAATTTGAAAATAGAAAATTTCTCATTCCTTTCTTTTCTGTTCAAAATTCAACTTCTAAACATAACCTCAGAAAAATATATTTTGGACACAATTGAATATAGGAAGCCAATTAATAATGATTTAATCGTGGTGTAGAAAGTTATGTTTTCTATTCTGGTTTTCTCAGATAATTTATTAAAAATCTATTTTTACATTTGGAAATAAGATATGAGGCAAAAAATCTATTCAGTTTGAGACGGATTGATATCAATTATGCTACAGTTCCCTGTGAAAAAAAAATAGCAGGACTTGAAACGCGAGCAGTATCAATCATGATAATGTGTGCCTAATATATGTGCTTTGTAGTATTTGATTTTTTTGCGTGCTAAGTGATGCTTGCTTGTTAGGTTGGGAATATGCCTTTAGGGCCTGATTTTGGCAACCAAGCTGGAAATGCTATGCAAGTAGACAGAGGGTCTTCTTGGATGCTTGGTCCCTCAGAAAACCTAGCACATCTATCTGGTCCTCCTGGACCACCATCTGTAGTTTCTGGTCAGATGGGTGCTGCTGCTAAGCAGCCTCTTCGGCCTCCTGGGGTAATTATTTTGAACTATCATCTAGTTTGTATAAATAGTTTGGCTGTTTATTGATATTCTTTTCTTGCAGTTGACACCGGAGATGGAGAAGGCACTGCTTCAGCAGGTCATGAGCCTCACACCAGAGCAGATAAATCTCCTGCCTCCAGAACAAAGAAATCAAGTGCTGCAGCTACAACAGATGTTGCGTCAATGATGTAATACGCATACAACACCATGAAAGTTAGGCAATCTTTAATCCTTCCAGTTTGGCAGAGGTTATTATGTCATTTTTTTTTATCGGCAAATATTAGTTTGTTAGTTTTGTAGGAATATCGCTGGTAAGAATTTGAACCTGCAACCTCTCCCTCCCCCCTTAAGCCCTCTTTTTAACCATTAAGCCAACCTTATATCTCCTAAAGGTTATTATGTCGTATATATTCAAACTGGTTGGCTGCCAAGTTTTGTAGAAATTAAATTAATACAAATTCATGTAACAAATTATAGAGCATATTATTCGTTTCTTCTGGAATTTGGCACGAGTGTATCTTTTCCGTTAGTTTTGTACGATGAAAGAGTAAATTGAGTTATAGTTCATATATGATATAAATGTTATCTTTCTTTAAAATATAATTGCAAAGTTATAAATGTACAAAGAAAAATATAATTTATTATAAAATATATATGTATAATTTATTTTAAAGCATACATAATTTACTCATGAACAATCAAAATATATTAATTAACTATATTTAAAATATTATTATTTCTATGGTTTTAATAAATTAAAAATTAAATTAATTTTTGAACATATAAGCTATAATTTAAATTTATGATAAATCATTCTTTTTTATGATATAAAGGGGCAAAAGCCCAAAACAATTACGTTATCAAAGCTGAAACATCAGCCATAAAAAATGAAACAGCAAAGACAGGTGCACTAAAGAGGATTATCCCTGGATCCATCGAAAGACCATGCCTAGCAAAAGCATTCGCTGCTTCGGTAGATTCTCTAAAGATATGATAAATCAATTTATATTGTGATATAAGATTTTTTATATATATTGAAATTTAATGTTGAAACATTAGGCAATTAGAAAAATCAATAGTTGTACCCTTTGGAAGCCTCTAACTAGTTTCTCTTATACACCCGTCGGACACATTAACAAATCTGTGTCTCAGGTTCTTCTGTCTCGTCGAGATTATTCGATTGTCTTGATTTCACTGTCTTCCCTTCCAGCGCGCCCAATGTTCTGCAGTTGGCAATCACCACAGATTCCAACTTACCCAATTCTTTTCTCCCTCTCCTTTCTCAGTGCAAGTCTTTGACATTTCTTAAGCTTTTCATTAGTTCCAATAGCTCTACCCTGCAACTTCCAAAATCTCTGCCGTTACCCACCTTGAAAAACTTGCATCTCGCCAATGTCAGATTCACCCCAAGTGACAATGACTGCACTGAGTCCTTTTCAACCTGTAACTTGTTGAATGCTTTGGTCCTTCAAAATTATATTTTTGCTTATAATAAAAAAATACTCTGCATATCTAATTCTAGCCTTTCTCACTTGAAACTGGACAATATCACCAACCGATCCAAAATTGTGCTTTCTACTCCAAATCTTACTTCCATCACAATTCTGGACAACCTCAATCTCACTTTTGAGGAATTCTCCTCCACATGTAATCTTTCATCTCTTGAAGAAGTATTCCAAATTATTCACTTTTCACTTCCATATGTTTCCCGTTTCTCCAAGATGATCTCTCCTTACAATGAAATGTTGAGGATTATATTATGATTGTCTTGTTTATATGGTTTATTATAGGTGTTTTCTTATTTGGCTTTGGTTAAGAAACCATAACTGTGGGGATTACTATTTTTTTTTTAAGGAACTTCAAAATGGAGAATTAAACACACAGTTTATATATAATAAAAATACTCGTAATTGTTTTGTCAAACACCTTAATAATATGGAAAGTCACTAACTATTGCGTCATTAATTAAAAACAAAACTTGTTAACGAGGACCAAGACAGTTAACACCAAAAAAAAAGTATAGGACTAGAAATGCGAAAACATTATTTAGGAACTAAAAACAAAAATTCTAAGAAAAAAAAACTCTTATTAAAAAGATATTAAACCCTAAAATATGTTACTATTTAATTTAACTCTAATTTAATTTAAATCAAGTTAAAAATCATACGAAAATACCACATATTTATTAGTACTTAAAAAGCTCACTCAATTCTATTGTTTATAAATACCTACAAAAATGTCGCTCAATTTTTTTATTTCTTTATTTCCCTCTTTAAAAGATTTAACTTAATGCATAAAACCATCCTAAGACAAATTAAATTTAGAGTAAAACGCATATATTAAAGAGTATTCCATCTGTTCAGAAATATAAGGAATTTTTTCTCTTTCTCAAATATAATTTTTTTAATAAATTTTATCTTATTTGATATTATTATCTCTAAAATATATTTTATGATTCTTTTTTATTTGTGATACTAAGTTTCAATAAAAGATAAATTGAAAAAATTATTTTTTAATTGAAATTAACATAATTAAATATGATTAACTAACCTTTTTAATTAATCTGGCATGTTTTTTTCTTATATATAAACAATGCACTTTGCACAATTAAGTTTTATATTTATCTATTTATCTCTATATCTCTCTTTATAAAATAAAATCAATTTATTTTTTAATAGTTATACACACATATACTGACATGTACTTTTTTTAAACCCAAAATCATAACTTTTTTTAAAAAGCATCCTTAAGTACAAGTATGAACATAAGCAAAGAATACATCAGATTTACATCTCAAAAGTTTATACTATTTAATGATAACTTTTAACATCTTTTTATATTTCACTCTTAATATTTTTAAGTAAATGACGTACAAGATGATAATAAAAAAAAACGTCTTACTAACTAGTGCCAGTATTTTTTTAATAATCTATAGATTATTATGGGTTAAGAAATCAATAATATTTTTTTTATTAAATTTCACCTTAGACGTGTATTAAAAATCACATCGAAAATGTTTTCATAATATTCTTAGGACACTTAATAACATTTACCTAAATAAAAGTAAGATGCTTTAAGTAAATTAATAAAGAAAATTATATATACATACACACCTTAGGCACGACTTAATAATGTCAAGTACTAATTGAGCATGATTTATTTAAATAAACAAGCGTGACTATAAGTTTACTTTATCCTTAAAAAAAAGTTTAACTTTATTTATTTTGTTAAACAAGCTGAACCGAATAATTTACAAATATATAAGCTAATTTGCACCCCAAGTTGCATTTTATTGTAGGGGGTATACCAACACCAAGCCATTAAAAAGAAAAATGAAAGAGCATCGAAAAGCATTGTGTCAGAATAACAAATACTATGATATAAGAAAGCATATTGCTTATCCATATCTCAGAGCAGTGGAAGTTCGACTGGCATAGAATTGGAGAGGGATTTTGTAGGCATACTCAAATTCCAGAACTTCGATCGAACAGGACTCCATAAAATTTTCAACTCTTACGTGCAAACAGAAGATCCATTCAACCTGCTGTCTACACACCTGCCTCTTGACAACCTTAGGTGTAGGGAACAACAAATATGTTGTTGGCTTCATAAAAGAAAAAAATGCCTCATCTGATTAAGAAAATTTGAGGAGATTGACTTTTTAAAATTCAGAATATGCCCACAATTATGAAAAGTGATCAATAACAAAGTTGATACCTAGCTGGCTGCAGGCAATGGCAGAAGCCATTCTGATTCAGGAACTTCATTGCAAAACGTCAACCTGTCTTCGTAGAGAGAAAACTCATAATTTTCAAAGTTTTAAAATTCAGAATCATTGTCATTGCACTCACTGTATTCGTCGTCATTGAAATTACCGTCAGTGTCATCTCCATCAGAGTATTCCTCCTCACTCTGCAAAACAACCATCAGCAGATAATTAATTTTCACTCTGATTAAAATGCATTTTAGTTTCTTTTCGTCAATCCTTCTCATCCTTACCCTCTTTCATATGATAATAAATTTGATGTTATAAGAATCTCACACTCCACATTAGGCATTTTCCATTTAAGATCCTAAAGTTGGTATTATATGCAGGTGTTATTATTCCATATTAAAACGAAACTTGCAAACAAATATTTGATAACTTTTCCAAAATAGAGCAAGGAAAGACGAAGGGTATCTTACTTGGGTGAACTCTGATATATGGTCTATTTGGTTGTGGTCCTCTACGTTCCACCTATCTTTAGTCCCCAAATCCTGAGACAAACCCTATGGATAATTTAAATTAAGATTAGTTGTTATATAGAACTCAAACCTGATGCTGACGGGTTGGTATGTCAACAGTAGGTATAATAATCACATATACATGAGCTGGTGAACACACTGAAATTCTAGAAACATTTAAATGCTAACAGTAGGAAAAAGTCAAGGACAAGATTGAGCATACAATAAATAAAAATATTAACCATTAAAAAAAACAATATTTGCTGTTAGTTGATGATTTCAGCAAAGATCAGACCCACATGTTGAATAACTATAGAAGAACCAGTACTGCATTGCACTTGAACTACTTAAAAGCTTGAAGTATGACACAGTATGTCGATGCATGAATGGATAATTTGGTATTGATAAATGTACCCTCAAATTAAAGAAAATTTTAACAAATAGAGACCAGGCATGTCACAATAAAGAGAGAATTAATTGAAATGTTAAATCAAGAGAAAAAATTTGTTTTTTTACAACAACTCATGCACACTGCTCAACCAACTGAGCTAGACCCCTTTGGTTAGGGCTTCAGTATAAAAATAAGCACTTGACAGTTGATGGTGTCAGTCAGTCAGTCTCAGCATAGAAGGCAGAAAGGTTTAAATCAATAAGATTGACTGAAGATTCTGTAACACAATATGCAAAATGGGATGGGGAGTTGCCACATTCTTCAATTTACTAGACATCCAATGCAACTAATTAATCCATTTAAGGTAAATACGTGTATAGAAATTACGATAAGTCAATACTTACAAGTTTTTTTTTCATTTCTTCTATTTTTTCCCCCAATTCAGTTACATGCTGACTCAGAGCCTGCACAAGTTATACAAGATCAAATGTGACACCACAGATACAAAAAGAGAAAAAAAGGTTTCTAATTTTCATATAAAAAATTGGAACCTCGTGCCGTTGCATGACTATTGAACGCTGCAATGCCTTTGCCTTCGTTAGAAGGTTTCTAGGCCTCAATGTCATAGGTCGCCTATAATTCTTTCCACGGTAGTAAATAAGAGAAAATCCTTTAGGAACTTTATCTATTGCTACTAGTATTCCACCACTTTCATATTCCAATAACCTAGCTGTGTCTTCAACAAAAGCAAGGGTCTTTTGTTTTGTTATTAATTTAACAAGTTCTCGATGTTTCCAATGCAAATGCATATTCTCAATAACACCATCAAAAACACCACGTATACCTGCAGATTATTATAAACAGCTGTGAGTACTACATCATTGCAATATAGAAACTTTTATACAGCTGAGCATTACCCACCAAGTGGCAAGTATGCCTTCATTCTTAAACCAACTGAACGGAACATAACACGTTCTTCATCTGTGATTGTTTCCTTGTCATAATCAGGACCAACTGGAAGCAAAGATGCTTCTATTTTTGCTAATAGCTTTTCTGCTCTAAGCCTTTTGGCCTGGGCCTGTTCATGCATTCAGAGTTTTAAATATGAATAAAGCAAATTAAAACTAAAATTGAACTGCATAAAACTGCAAGCAGACAAGCATGTACCCCAGTGCCCAGTACCAACTAAGAAAAATGATAAGTTGAAACTTGAAGGATTTGCATTATCATGAATCCAGAATTCCAACCTAGGCCTACATCCTAAGTCCTACCAATGCTTATTTGGGCCCCTTTTCAGTGCCTCTTGTCTTGCCATAGCTCCATTACTGTATCAGATGCTGACTTTTACAAGGATTAATGCACACAATGAAGTTACCATATTTCTAAGATTCAAAAGGACCTTGATGCCAAGCCAAATGTTATAGACTGAACCACGGGTTGTTAAATGTTTTTTTTTTCTGCAACAAATTATTGAAAGTTCCTACCAATTTCAAAGCTTTCACTACTAAACTATAGCTCCTAAAAGCCTAAAACATAACATCCTAATTTTTTATTCCAACAGCCACACTAAACTATTCCAAATTGATTCCAACAAGCAAGGTACTCTCAATACAACACAACTACTCTCCCAGGCATATAACCTTCACAAAACAAGTAGATACTTACAACAGCTAGTTTACATTCAATTTTTTTGACAAGCTTAGCATTTTTGGCTTTGGCAACCTCTTGCATCATCCTCTCACGTTCTTCAGTAGATATATCCCTTCCCCAGCATGCCTGTGCCACGTAGAACTCTGCCAACGATCCTGCTTGTGCTGTTGATTCATCTTCCCCGGATGGAGTTGAGTCGAGAGCTTTGCACCGCACCTTCTCCTCAACATCCTGCACCTGTTTTGTCAATTCCTGTCTTTCAGCAATAACAGCAGCCACACTGGTTGGAACAAAGTCCTTCCCACGATATATTACAATGTAATATTTATTCCTTAGCAGTAAGGTACCTCCTGTTAATGCCTGCGCAAATGAAAGAAAATCAAACCAGAATCCTGATATCCAAATAAACACAACTACTGTGTTCTCTTTCTTAAAATTCATGAGTTAGCAACAAAAGAATGCACCATTTGACATTTCGACTAGGTAAATAAAATTTAGCATTTACATTACATAGATTCAATGCAGGAAATCAGATTGTTATCTTTGATCTATATTTTATTTGTATAATGATGTTTTGAGCACAATTGGAGAAAAGGTATTAGTTCTTCAAGTAAAGAAATTCATTTTCATCACTACTTTGTTTGATTATTTGCTAGCTGAAAACCAACTAATTCTCTCAAAGATTATAAATTTGGTTGGTGAATCTTGGGTATTATACCACCATTAACTAAAACTATAGCCAACAGCTTCAAAGGATACTTAATTTATAACAAATACAAGATTTGGCATGCACCATAATTGTATTAAAGACTTAAGGACACCTTCGACAAATTAACTGCACTATTTATTCTAATAATCCCATTCAACCATTCACCCTTTTTGATTTTATCAGCTCTGCAGCCCGTTATGTATTTGAATTCAACAATCAGTACTTTGTCCATAATGTGACACATTCAGCTTTAAACATGCTCAATTGCACAAGCAAGTAGCACCAAATGGGAAATTACAGAGCACAAACCTTCAGTTCCTGAGCCATCAGTTCATTGTTTGTATTCACAATACCACGCTTGACACCAATCTTTGCAACTAAACTTTTCTCCCAAAGCCTAAGAATAGCAGATGCCAGACCTTGAAGATTTCTATTTCTCCCTTCATAAAGATCAGCACAAAATTCATATCAGTAAAAGGAAAACAAATTTGACAAAACAGTTCAGCAGATGAATATTACCCAAGGCAAAGTGACAAGGAAGAGATTTAGCAAGCTTCCGCATATTCGTGAGTTCATCATTGGTCAGTTGCGGACGCATTCCGGCAGGAAGAAGCCTAAGAGGCGTTTTGTAACCAGGAACCATAGGGGGAAGTGAATCAGCATCAACGGGAAGTATTCCAGTACCCCACCATTCAACAAATCGAGGACCAAAGCCATCCAGCATCCTGTTGAATTCTGCTTCCTCTGGCGTCATGTTCTCCCCCTTCCACCAAACTGCCTCACTCTTTTCCATAGATGTCGCATCACTCTCCACCGGCCCTTGATAATTCTTACCACGGTAAACCCACATATAACTCCCCGACCTCCATATAACTAACCCTCTAGTTCTATGCTGCACAAGGCCACAACAACAATTCAGTTCACACAACTTCAACACTCAAAACACAAAACATGATAATATATCATTACCAACATCAACACTATGCACATGTTTGAATTGAATCATCCACAATCACATTGAAATACCAGCTAACGAGATTTTAGGTAAATTTTCACATGTTTGGTTTTACACGTTTGAGGGATTGATTTTGAGTTGAAGCAACTTTAGATAGTTTTTTTTTTTGTCAGAATAAAACTTTAAAACTGAATTTTGAATTTTTACCAAAATAAAAATATCAAAATGCAAATACATCACCTCAAAATCAATTCTGCATATGCTCACTCAAACACGCACGACGAACATCAATTATTACAAAACAATTAGGGATTGTATTGTGAAGGAACAAACCTCGACAATTTGATGAGCCAACTTCATGTTCTGAGCAAGAAACTCGTGAAACTTGAGCCTCACCAGCTCGCAGTTGCTCCAGTGACGGTGAATCCTGTCGAGCACGGCTCGCGTGAGGCCAGCTTTGGGAATAGTGATCTTTTCCTTAAGACTCATTCCAAGGGTTCGCAATCGCCGCAGCTCCTCCTCCACCAGCGTTTGCTCCGCCAATGTCAACGCATTAACGTTCTTCTTCTTTAGCTTCTCCTTTTGCTGTTCCCCGGGCTCCTCTGCGTCTTCTTCTTGTCCCTTGTCCCACGGAAAAAGCGCCTGGTCGGGGCGAAGCCATTCGCGGCGCAGGAAATCGTCTTCGGCGTCGGCAAGGTCGGTGGTGGAAGCTAACCCTAAGTTGCGCAAGCGGAGGGCGATTCTCTCGATGGCGTTGGTGGCTTTGTGAAGGTGTTGGGGAGCGGGAAGGGAAAGAGGGTCGAATAAATCATCGTGGTCGCGGGTGGTTGGGAGAGAAGAGGAGGTGAGAGCGCGAATGGGAATTCCGAGTGGGGATTTGAGTTTGAATTTAGAGTAGGAGGAGAATAAGAGAACTGATGAAGAGGGTGGGAGTGTTGATAGTAAAGCACTTTTCATGCTTAATCTCATTTTCTCTTTTGGAAGGGAATGAAAGCTAATTCGATTCAAGACACATATGTTTATATCTCCTTTTTTTTATACTCTCCTGGAAATCTTCTCGTAACCCCTATATGTTTTTTAGGCATTAATGTCTACAATGTACAAATTTAGTTTGCAAAATAAATTTTATAGCCACCCTTCCTCCTAAAATTGTGCTTTCTACTCCACGAACTCTCCTCCAGGTGTAATCTTTCATTTCTTGAAGCAGTATATATAGACACCTATTCTCGTGTATGTTATTCGGTCATCGTAAGCTGGTTGCAAGTGCAAACAGAAGAAGATAACCTGAATTTAGAAAACAATCAACACAAAGTTACTTGCACGATGGAAAGACCCACTGATTTATCTCTCCATCCAAACAAATTAGCCAAAGATGCGCGTGCTCTCTAACGTAAAAACATTTACCCTCTCTTCTTGTACCCTTAATATAATAGACCATGTAAGTTACTTCATTGTTTTTCCTGCTCTTTTTATTTTTATAGCGCTCATAGGATATCTGCATTACTTTGTCAATATTCAATCTTCCATTTCAATATGTCCATTAAAATGTCTTCCATTCACTCTAATTGTGTAGGATCTACAAAATCTTGCTGCAATAAAAATTCAACCTCCATGCTTTGTTAGATTGGAGTCACTGAAAATATATAATGGTCCATGCAGCAATAGATCGGATGAAGAACTAAACAGGGTAGCAGAGTACTTCAGAACTCTTCAGTAAACAGAGTTGCTGTCATAAAAAAGTTATATCCTTATTTCATGGTTAACTGTTTTGATAAATATTTTTACAACTTATTCAGTATTTGCTTCCTTTTACGTTGCTCTTTCTCGCTGATCTCTCTCCTTACAACAAATTATAGGGTGTTATATTGTGATGGTCTTATTTATTTAATTTATTAATTATTATAGGTGTTTTCTCATTTGGCATTTATAGATGGAAATTTGTAAGTAACCATCACTGTGGGGAATGCATATGAAACATACAATTTTTATTATTTGAACATGTTTAGCAAAATCCATCCTTAAACTCATTAAGTGGATCTTTTTATAAATTATTTAATTTTTACTTCATTTTATGATTACCTTCCTCCCCGACACACTCTTACAGCAAATGATAGATTGCTATATTGTCTGCGCCTTTTTTATACTGCTTGTTATAAATGTTGTTTTTTGTAACCAGGCTTTAACATATGAAAATTTTTAATGTAACAAACTATCACTGTGGGGAACATGACCGAAATCCAGTATTAATATCAAGAAATATGCTCTGGGCTCATGCAGAATCAACGCAGTGACAGTGCACGGTTTAAAGAACATTATTGACAGAGAAAATAGGATCAAATAATGACATGATTTAGTGGTATTACTTATGTGGATAAAACAGAAAAAGAAAGAAATAGCATGGGAAAACTCAAGAGTTTGAATATGAACAGAAATAAAAGTTGAACATGGTAAGTCAACAAAAGCAATAGTAATGTTGAGCAATTAAAAAAGTTGGCACAAAGCAAGTAAAAAAGAAGGAAAAAAAATGAGAAAATGGTCGTGATGATCAGAGTATAATATATGGGCCGTTAAAGTATAGAGTGCAAGAGAGTGTAAATGAATATAGCATTGGAAGGTACACTATCGAAGAAATCCAAAACAGAGATGAGATTCAACAATAACGAAGAAAACAAAAACATATTCTTCAAATGGCAAGCTGGAAAAATAAATAGTTAATAAATTGTGATGTGGACATGAATTTGGAATCTGGTTTCTGGAATAAGTCCCAAGACTAGTGGTAAATTCCTAATCATTTGCTTACCAAGTAAAAATAGTTGTACATCTAATGTTATTTTTCTCACATGTTCTTCATCTTTACATGGGAGCAGGAGATACAGTACAAGTTTCTATGCACGTATGGCATTTTCAGGAACGGGCGGAGGTGTCTCCTTCGGGCGTATCAGGATAAGGGATGTAATTGGATTAAGTGGTTTTTTTCTGGATTAATCAGAGCACATTGTATGGTTTGTTATAGAAGAGGGCACAGAACAATGATGCACACATTCTTATTTTGTGTGGTGGTACTTCATGTTCATCTGGTTTATTAGTGTTTATGGAGTTTATGGACGCGGGAGATTTGGGTTACTATCATGATCTCTTGTATTTTTTCTTGTATTGATCCTTTATTCCGTCAACATAGGAATATGGCTTTTTGTTTCATATTTCTTTGGTGTGTCAACACTGTACTTGAGTCTTGACTTGGGCACATCTTATTACAATGTCACACATATAATATTTATTCTAAAAAAATATTAAAATGTCTTGTGTTTCCTTTTTTTTCCAACCAAACACTATGAATTTACAAGCAGAAAGGGAGACAAGATAAGAGAATAAATTGGGGTGAATTGTATTGCAAGAAAGAAATAGAGCTTGTGATTGATGATTTGTGTTTTGTAATTTAACGAACCCAAGAGAAACATAAACTCGTTGCAATTTATTGATCAATTAAACATATACCGTTGCTATGTGAGGGGCAACTACACAAGAATTCTTGGATAAAATAAAAAAAGTCTGTACGTTATGATTCCCATTCCCATGAGCAATATTTTGCATGGGAAAGTCAAAGTATCAACTACGGATAACGTTAGGTAGATGATGCTCATGAGGGTCAAATTCCACTTTGAGAAGGACTACTACTAGCGCGGGAAGAAGAATTGATGATCTCCCGACCCAGTTCATTTATTTTGCTGAGTAGAAGCATTTGCTCTGTCTCCAACTGTGTTATATACCCTTCCTGTGTATCCTCTAGACTTTCTAACTCACTCAAAGTTGTTGTTAATCCTTCAAGATTTTCATCCTCTATTAATGATCGAAACTTTTTCATCATCTCTCTCATCTGATAAAGTCAGAATAATTGTTGGTTAGAATAACTGCCTAAAATGCAAATGAGAATAGCCATAATCCACACAAAAAATGAATGAATAAATGGATTGCTTATACAAATGAAGGGAGTGCTCCAAGCAATAGCATATATATCAACCAACAACAATTCTTAATCTAGCTCAAAATTCTTGGAAGCAAATGTGTAGGTTATCCACATGCATGGAAAACTGATTAAGACAAATGAAACTCAACGACACACACATTTCTACTAATTGAATATGGACAAAGAAGAAAGAGATTGTGAAAATGTAATCAATATGCATTGCCTTTCAAGACAATCATTATTACTTAATCCTCAGAGCAGAAAAAAGGTTGTATATAAAAAAAGAGATGTGTTTTTTGACATGCAAGATTATCTCACCTGGGTAGGAATTTGGTGTGATTTACTTAACGAAGAGGGTTGAGAGTCTAGAGTATGTCTTGTTTGCATTTCTGGAACTTTTCTTGTAATTTGGATGTGGATCTCACCACTTTTCACCCCTTGCAGAGGTATCCACTTGTCAGACATCTGGTTTGGAGGCAACCTTTGATATTCTACAACACCTTCGCCTATACTTGATTCGGGTAGTAAAGCATTGTGGTCCTTAACATGCAGTATCAAGGGACTGCCATCGTCAAGGAACTCTAATGTCTGGTTCCAACGAGGGTTGAGTGTTTTGTGTATAACCTACCAGATAGTGCCACAGACAACTAGTAAGTAAACAAGCCTTGCAAGACTGAAATATTATCAGCGTGCAAATGCAGAGGAAAAACAAAGTTGTGAGAAAAACCGAGGGAATAACAGTCTTAACTTTTAACATATGAATGAAAAGATATACACACAAAAAAACAAACATATGAATGAATAGATTAGATTCCCCTTTGAAAGGTATTTAAAAAATGAGATTGTATATGTTGACCCCTATGTCTATTACCACAAATATAATCATAACTGTGCCATAACCATCATCGGTATTTAGTATTCAATTCATGCAAAAGAAAC
Organism: Glycine soja; assembly: GCF_004193775.1. Taxonomy (NCBI): domain Eukaryota; kingdom Viridiplantae; phylum Streptophyta; class Magnoliopsida; order Fabales; family Fabaceae; genus Glycine; species Glycine soja. Next base: position 3,342,849 of record NC_041009.1, read on the forward strand.
ACAGTCAAAGTATTCTAACCTTTGTCCTTTTCTTCGAGTTTCCGTAGTTTACCCTCACATAAGGATCACTTGTCCCTCGAAGATCAGCAGCAATAAGATCCCTCGCTTCAATCACAACAAGTTCTATCCAACCATTAGTTGAACCCTGTGCTTATCAAAGGATTAGTACGTGTTAGAACTTAGAATGAAAGTGCCAGAGAAATTTCAGCATGGATAAATAACTGAAGTGATAATAGACCAAATATTAGCTTTGTATATTTTTTTTTATAATTTATTTAAAAGAATTACTAATTTCCTGTTGAAGAAGCATACCCTTGATCCTTCTTGGTCCTCCACCTTAACTACTTCAATTTTAAGCTTCAATTCACCCGAACTCACTCCTTCAAGAGGGATCCATTCAACCTTGATTGACCCATCCCCCAGTCCTTCCAAATTTACATTTGCACTACCAATATTTTCATCTCCAAAAATTTCTTCACTAAAGCATTTTACATTTAGGTATTCATCACCATCATTCTCATCAAATTCAAATGATTGATTCCAGACAGGATTTGTAGTAGTACTAGTAGTAGTAAGAGCAACCTTTGTTTTCTTGACAACCTGAAAAGATTATCAGCAACTGAATTAGATGTTATTATGAACCTAGATTGCATAGGTTACCTTTCAATAAATGTGGCAGAGACCTCAGTTAATCTGTTAATGTGAAAGTATTCAGAGTCCAATAGAAAACCAGTGACACTGACCTTTCCATATAGCAATTTAATGTATGGGTTAATTTTTTCAGATTTGTCTTTTGCAGCGAGATCCTTTGCTTCTACAACAGTTATCTTAAGTTTCCTTCCAGTTTTTGACAGAAGACTTGATGATCCAATAAGTGATCGCTGAGAATTAGAACGGAGGCTGTTCAAGCTATGCGAACCATCAGAAAACTGCCACTCTTTTACTACAAACTTCACCTTTAACTAAAAAATGGATTAAGAGTTAAGATGAATAAAACCTTCATTTACTAACAATTTTATTGTCATTCAGTAAAGGTAAATTGTAAAACAACTTTCTTTTTTAAGTGCAAAAATGTCGTTGAGTACATTTTGAAGGTAGCTCTCTCATGAAGAAAAATCAGTGACATAATAAATAAGTATAGTATGCCAGGCAAGTATCTGGTACACTAAAAGGCTGTTTGATTTAGAAATGATAAAACAAGCTTGATACAATAAACCCAATCAACATAAGATGTAAAAAAATGCTAAAGCAACTGCAAGCATTAGTCCAGAAAGACTATCAATAATTGAAACTTTACCCCTCCGTATTTTAAATGATTAAAACTATGAATAATTGCAAGATATAAAAAATCATTCATGAGCTTTTACCTAATAGCTTGAGGTTTTAAGAAATTGCATGATATCAGAGTCTCTCTGACTAAGGAGTATAATCATGTTTTTTATATGGCCATATGAATGAATATAGAATACTTATGTAATCAGATCAGATTATAGTTTCTTAGTACTTAAAAGCACATATTTAATTACGAAAGGAAGAAAATGGCTTTGTTAGCTATGATTAGATAAAAACCAAACACTGCTATTAGCAAAGAGAGTTTGACAGAAGGGAAGGAACTAACTATTCCACGGGTAAATACTGTACCTCTACTGAGTTGGTCCCCTCAAATGGGACAACCATTTCAACTTCATCTCCGCAAAACTTTGCATGCTTTGCTATTGCACTAGAATCAGGT